>NW_027191177.1:0-14886 GCF_040958095.1 Procambarus clarkii
CCCCCCCAGCCCCAGCCTGTGAAAAATGAGACTCATATCTTGCGTTCCCAACGTCAAAAACCTGTCGTACTAAAGTGCCATAACCTGACCCCACCAGAGGACCCATGAACAGAAAACGGGACATTGTATCAGTGTCAGGAGGGGCTCCCGTTTTCTAGTACAACAGTGTTTGGCCTAGACAAAGTATACGTCAAAATACGACGTGCTGTAACCAGGAGAGGTTGAGCCAACACATTATTCTGCCGGCAATATTGTCATTAGAGTCTCAGGTATAGAGTATACAATTATAAATTACTTATTCACAAGTTAGGTTTGGAGGCTCTAATATGCTTAATATGGAGTTATGGTATCCATTCCAATGACCGACCTCAGCCATCCCACATTTATACTTATATATAAGTAAGTTGCCCTAAAAAACATAATGGTATGAGATGTTACTTGTGTGTTTAAGTGAGCAACCACAAGGGCTCTATGTGTGTGGTGCCTCCCACTCTCGCCAGAGCTCATATTAATCATTATTTACAACTTGAAGACTTGATCAATACAAGCCATTATTGATCAATACAAGCCATTATTGATCAATACAAGCCATTATTGATCAATACAAGCCGAGTCGGGTAAACATTATACCCGACTCGTTCTTAAGAAACTACTCGTGGGCTGTATTAATGGACATTTTTATATTGGCGTAGACAGTAGCTCATTTGACCGTCATGGTGAGCGGCCATTGACTAAGAGCTGCCCCTCACGTAGACCTTCATTACGCAGTTATGACCTTTTCATTTAACTTATATATTTATGAAGAGAATTTCTCATAAGGAGTTTAGAATATAAAGTGGCCTTAGGCGAGAGATTATTAATTAATCACTTACAACGGTAGTGGATATTTTTCACGTCTCTCACCTTGTTGCTCTGACTCTACCGTCCACTCTGCTTTAATACTCCATCAGGGTTTATGATGCATTAGAATGGGGCTTGAGCAAGGGTGAACTGCTCTCACAATACCGTGATTGGGATAGTATGTGAGTCTACCATTCACAGTATAGTGACTGGGATAGTATGTGAGTCTGCCATTCACAGTATAGTGACTGGGATAGTATGTGAGTCTGCCATTCACAGTATAGTGACTGGGATAGTATGTGAGTCTGCCATTCACAGTATAGTGACTGGGATAGTATGTGAGTCTGCCATTCACAGTATAGTGACTGGGATAGTATGTGAGTCTGCCATTCACAGTACAATGACTGGGATAGTATGTGAGTGTCATTCACAGTACAGTGACTGGGATAGTATATAAGAATCGACTCATCTATGGGCCCTCGAGTAACACAGACCATTGCTGGTAGTTTTAGTAACAATTTTGAGCAATATAGCAAAATTCACTCTCAATATCTTATACTCTCAACATCATATGATTGAGAGTATAAGATATTCCAGGAGGGAATCAACCCTCCAGTTGATTGAGGGTTGAGAGGCGGGACCAAAGAGCCAAAGCTCAACCCCCGCAAGCACAACTAGGTGAGTACACCTTCTAGTTAAAACTTACTCATTCCGAAAAAAAACGTTTACAATTGTTTCCGTTAAAATGCTATGTCATGGGAGCCGGTCGGCCGAGCGGACAGCACGCGGTACTTGTGATCCTGGGTTCGATCCCAGGCGCCGGTGAGAAACAATGGACAGAGTTTCTTTCACTCTATGATCCTGTTACCTAGCAGTAAAATAGGTACCTGGGTGTTAGTCAGCTGTCACGGGCTGCTTCCTGGGGGGTGGAGGCCTGGTCGAGGACCGGGCCGCGGGGACACTAAAGCTCCGAAATCATCTCAAGATAACTCAAGAATCAAGATAAACGAGTGTATGTATCTCATGTCGACACGTTATTTGTGACTCCTTGTCATCCTTCACAGTACGCCCTCCCCAGCTGCTGTGACCAGCTGGAGCCTGAAGCTAGGTACACACATAATAAAATCAATGGTGGAGTCTCCAAAATCCACAGGAGTTTGTCTCCTGTGGATTCCTTCCCACGGTGGTCTCCTGATGCATGTCAGAAGTGAGGAGTAAGCCAGAGCCTGACTGAGGGCAGCTGGATACCGGGAACATCAACTAAATCTCGTAGACTTGAGGCAAAGTGAAATTCGCGCCAATTATTCCATCTATCATCATTGTATTATGCGGGAAGAACCGCACGTCCATGGACCATCCAATAAGGTTAGCAGATGTCTAGACGTTACCACTTTTTATTATTATTATTATTATTTTATACCACAGACGTGGCCACACATTTACAATGCTAACCAGCATGTATACATTTTCTTCTGTCCTCCATGGACAGGGTGAGAGATCTGTTAAACATATAGTCCAACCCGTTCTCGCAAATTTAATAAGTCAATATTGACTTATTAGTTGCGTGCATAGGTGACATACTAAACATAATAGTTTCCCTTGAAAAGCTTCATAGAAAACACCGACCTTACCTAACCTACTTAGTATGTTAAAATAAGCATCTTATATCTTCGTAATTACAATTGTTACTTAACCTATTATAGGTATAGGTTAGGTAATAATTGTAATTACGAAGCAATAAGATGCTTATCTTAATATACTAAGTAGGTTAGGTAAGGTCGGTGTTTTCTATGAAGCTTTTCAAGGGAAACTATTATGTTAAGTATGTCACCTATGCACATATTTAATAAGTCAATATTGACTTATTAAATTTGCGAGAACGGGTTGCAAAGTCCAGGGATTTATTGAACAATCAACCACAGAAGGTGATTGTAGTGCTTTTAAAATGCTGATCTTACCTAGAGACATAAATACATAGCCACTGCTAGGCTTAGGCTCGGTTACAAATACCTCAGGGAGTTCGCAACACTTGCTAGTGCAGACTTAAACTAAATAATTACTGTTAGCAGAACCATTCACATACATAGCGTCACTATGTGAGCAAATGCGAAAAAAATCGCAGAATACAGAGATTACTGTCTCTGGTGTTCAAGTAATGTGCATGAACTTCATTCATAATGATGTACTATCATGAATCTTATACAAGTATACAAAATTTGCATACTGAAAGTTATTTTTTTAGGCGGGAGGGGGGGGGGGGGAATATTCCCGCGCGGGCCCACTAAGTGTTACTTGTTTCTTGTTTCTGTTCGACTTAGGCGGAGTATGAGTATGTTCTCGTATAAGCGAACTCGTATGTTCACTACAGTAAGATTATGCCCCGTGTGTTTAACAACTTCTTATGTTGAATCTTAGTTGAAATCTCATTCTGTTTATAGCTGTGCACTGTGTTAGATCATGTTCCAGTGGTCTGTTGTGGTTGTAACTATGCACTGTGTTAGATAATGTTCCAGTGGTCTGTTGTGGTTGTAACTGTGCACTGTGTTAGATAATGTTCCAGTGGTCTGTTGTGGTTGTAACTGTGCACTGTGTTAGATAATGTTCCAGTGGTCTGTTGTGGTTGTAACTGTGCACTGTGTTAGATCATGTTCCAGTGGTCTGTTGTGGTTGTAACTATGCACTGTGTTAGATAATGTTCCAGTGGTCTGTTGTGGTTGTAACTGTGCACTGTGTTAGATAATGTTCCAGTGGTCTGTTGTGGTTGTAACTGTGCACTGTGTTAGATAATGTTCCAGTGGTCTGTTGTGGTTGTAACTGTGCACTGTGTTAGATAATGTTCGAGTGGTCTGTTGTGGTTGTAACTGTGCACTGTGTTAGATAATGTTCCAGTGGTCTGTTGTGGTTGTAACTGTGCACTGTGTTAGATAATGTTCCAGTGGTCTGTTGTGGTTGTAACTGTGCACTGTGTTAGATAATGTTCCAGTGGTGTGTCGGGCTTCTCCACAGTGCTGACATGAATGAACATGACTGTAAAGTTGCGACCAAACTCGGAGGGTGTGGAGCAAGATTAGTAACTGTGTAACTGACTGAGTGTAGACTGTCTTGTATAGAGACTGTTGTGGGCCACTTCTTGAACGTGATATAAAAAGACGTCACATATAAATATTACAAAAAACTGTGTAACTAGTTTCTCAAGATTGTTACCTGCTTACCTAAATCAACTGTAAGGTTCATTCCTCAATATATTATGTGTCTGTCAAACTTTCCACCACCGCCCACGGGATAGATGTGGGCCCACCGTACCCCATGGATGGATATGGGGTGTACTGCTGCCCACGGGATGGGTATGGTATCCACCGCCGCCCACGGGATGGGTATGGGGTCTTCTCACAGAATTAGCATGAGGTTCACCACCGCCCACGGGAAGGGCATTGAGGTGCACAATAAAAGACTAAATCAATTGTCAGGCCAAATAAAAATGGTTATGCGAACTTATGAGTTAATTTTTAATCTTCCTTGCCAAGTGAAGAACGTAAGAAATATAGAGAAGATTCGTGCTAGAATCATTGATCTAGCTATATATATATATATATATATATATATATATATATATATATATATATATATATATATATATATATATATATATATATATATATATATATATATATATATATATATATATATATATATATATATATATATATATATATATATATATATATATATATAATTGAAATTCTGTATTCGTTATGTAACCGTTCTTGTCTTCAATAACTCACAACCTAATGTCAGCTAATGGTGTGTATACTAAGGCCTTCACCATAAACAAGGCCATATACATAGACAGTATATTATTCCTCCCCATAAGAAAAAGAGTTGCTATAGCAGCATAAACATGTAATTTCTTGCTTACCTTTCTTTCGTTGTCTCACTCTCCCTCTTGACCTCACAGATGTGTGTGATGGACCAGACGAGGCTGCCCCGCTCACACCAAAGGTCAGTCTACACACAAAACATTTCACATTTCAAATCATTCTTTCTCAAAACACATAATTTATTTGACAAAACTAGCATGAGTATTGCTAATTTTGTCACTGACGGAGAGAAATCGCTTAAGGAGGACACAGTTCCGTGTGGCAAAGACGGTTCATTGCACCGGAGTTTTGCGGAATGTATATAATTATCTGAGCGAGTGAAGTGATGAAGGAGTCCGGAGGAGAGAGAGCGGCACACGCCCACACGGCACAGGAGGCAGGACACCACTGAGTGACCTGAGGGAGCCTCCCGCGCTCTACTAAGGGGCGCTGCGCACAGTGTCACTCATTCTTTTATGAATATCATCATTCATTACTGGAAAAATAGCGGACGTAATAGTGTTTTGTCCTCAGAGAATGTTATAGTGCCTGGTGTGGTCGGAGTGTTCTACTGATAGCTGTGACCGGTGACTTGGCTCTAACCTGAAGCGTATGGCCGAGTGGTCAGCGTATAGTAACTTCACAATCGGAAGAATCAGGGTTCGATTCTTGGGGCAGGATAGAGGCGTTTGGGTATATTCACTCTCACTTGATATCTCTGTTCACTATCAGTGAATAGGTATGTGGGAGATAGCCAAGTATTGTGTGTTGCATCCTAGGGTAAGGGATTACCTTGAGATAGTTTCGAGGATCAATGTTTCAGCGGCTCGGTCATTGACCGGGCTTCCTAGTTGGTGGTCTGGTCAAGCTGGCTGTTAGACACCGCTGCTGGCGTTCTGACGTATGAATAACAGCCCGGTTGATCGGGAACATTTTGGAGGTGTTGATGACGGGTGTAGGACTCTCAGGTGTAGCTTAACGTCCACGAGTGACGCCTCGGGGATCTCCCTATACTGGACACACTTGTTGCTGCCTCCGGTCCCTGCCAACTGGAAGACATTTATATATACCGGTACCTGGTTGATACCTGGTTGATACCTGGTTGATGGGGTTCTGGGAGTTCTTCTACTCCCCAAGCCCGGCCCGAGGCCAGACTTGACTTGTGAGAGTTTGGTCCACCAGGCTGTTGCTTGGAGCGGCTATATACCGGTAGCTACACCTGCTACCGGTATACAAATGCTACCAGTCTGGCTACCAGACCAGTCCAGCAACGAGGAGGCCTGGTCGAGGACCGGGCCGCCAGGACGCTAAGCCCCGAAATCTTCTCAATGTCAAGGTAACCTTCTCGGGACGCAGATGTGTAATATCACACATGTGTGCACTGTGCTAACTGTAATGGTACTCAGTTGTGTAAGAAACCATCTCGTTCACTGGCGGTACTGGGACAATTGTACTCAATGATCTTCCCAGCAAACATATAACGTAATCACAGCGTTATAGTGACTGTAACGAGATAGTAACGTCGTTACACAATGTGGCTACAGTGTGTGTGTGTACTGGGAAGACACCTGATCGTCGAGGTCAGTCGCCCCAGTACACCCAGTGACCGAAATTGTTCATGCATAATTGAGTGCGGGGGTACAGGTGGACAAGTGATAGTTGTGATTGTGCTAGCGGCATCACTCCGTGCAGCGAGGGGCCGGTGAATGGTGGCGGGGAGACAGGCACGCCGGCCATCAACACCACCACCACAGCTCCACCAGCCTCCTGGCGGGTGAGAATTATGTATTCCTGTCCTTAGACTACTTTACAACCATGTGGTGTGAAAAAAAAAGTAGTTAGTGTAGTTAGTAAACAGTTAATTGACAGTTGAGAGGCGGGCCGAAAGAGCAAAGCTCAACCCCCGCAAACACAACTAGGTGAATACACACACACACACACACACACACACACACACACACACACACATATATATATATATATATATATATATATATATATATATATATATATATATATATATATATATATATATATATATATATATATAGATAGATAGATAGATAGATATATATGTCATACCTAGTAGCCAGAATGCACTTTTCAGCCTACTATGCAAGGCCCGATTTGCCTAATAAGCCAAGTTTTCCTGAATTAATATATTTTCTCTAAAATTTTTCTTATGAAATGATAAAGCAATCCATTTCATTATGTATGAGGTCAATTTTTTTTTATTGGAGTTAAAATTAGCGTAGATATAGGACCGAACCTAACCAACCCTACCTAACCTAACCTAACCTATCTTTATAGGTTAGGTTAGGTTAGGTAGCCGAAAAAGTTAGGTTAGGTTAGGTTAGGTAGGTTAGGTAGTCGAAAAACAATTAATTCATGAAAACTTGGCTTATTAGGCAAATCGAGCCTTGCATAGTAGGCTGAGAAGTGCGTTCTGGCTACTAGGTACGACATATATATATATATATATATATATATATATATATATATATATATATATATATATATATATATATATATGTATATATATATATATATATATATATATATATATATATATATATATATATATATATATATATATATATATATATATATATATATATATATATATATATATATATGTGTGTGAGCGCGCACGCACTCACACAGAACCATTCTTTCAGAACCCTGTATACCACTTATGTAAGACCAATCCTGGAGTATGCAGCTCCAGCCTGGAATCCATACCTAGTTAAACACAAGACAGAGTTAGGGAAGATTCAGCGGTATGCCACCAGGCTCGTACCGGAACTGAGAGGAATGAGCTACGAGGAAAGGCTAAATGAGCTGAACCTCACATCCCTGGAAAACAGAAGAGTAAGGGGAGACATGATAACCACCTACAAAATTCTCAGGGGAATTGACAGGTGGACAAAGACAAACTCTTCAGCAAGGGTGGGACACGAACAAGGGGACACAGGTGGAAACTGAGTACCAACATGAGCCACAGGGACGTTAGAAAGAATTTTTTCAGTGTCAGAGTAGTTAACGGATGGAATGCATTAGGCAGTGATGTGGTGGAGGCTGACCCCATACACAGTTTCAAATGTAGATATGATAGAGCCCAGTAGGCTCAGGAATCTGTACACACACACGCGCGGAGACGGTAGGAGACACACGCGATTAGTGAGGTCCGCGGAAATTCGTCAATTTCTCGGGATATTGAAGGAGTATAGAGGCTAGATCATAGTATTTGGCCTCTCGCAGTGTGTAGCTAGCAGGGTGCAACATAGCATAGTCATATCGCTAGTGATAGTGCGAAGATTTGGCGAAGAAACCAAAAGTGGAGCTAGGGCATCACCGGTGCATGTAAGTGTGTGACCTGACCGGGTGGGACGACCCGCCGTGGAGCTACCTGATTGTGCTGTTGAGTGGTGACTGTGATCAGTGGTACAGTGAATTAGTGAACTGTCACATAACGATACAGTGACTGACTCCAGAGCTTTGTGTTGAAAGAGAAGAACGACCTCATCAATCTACCAGCACTTAGTGAATCACCTAGTGGGAGACAACGACGGATAACCATCGGCATCATACATCGCTCATCTGGTTGTGTGAGCGGGAGGCAGACTGGTATGTACCCCTCTCTGGTCAATTAATCAGGTGTACAGATTGAGGTAAAAGATTATCAAATTCTCGTTCAGGATATCATATATATTTAAAAATCTCAGAGTGGCTCATTTAGGCAGAGGTAACGCATAAGGGATATCTTGACACATACACGCACACAAGTGTGCACACGCTAAAACAGACACACACACACGGGCACACACACACACACACACAATTGTCCAGTCAGGGAAAAAGGCATTAACACTTGGGATAGGACCTTACTATCCCCCCCCCCCATCTTGACCCCACCATCGGACCTGACCTGACTTAGTCGCCATCTCCGCCCCCCCCCACCCCCAGTCCCCCGCATCGCCCATACACGCACTCTTCCCCTCCCCACTCTCCCTCTCTCCCACTCCCTCTCTCCCTCTCCCACTATCTCTCTCCTGCTCTCTCTCTCCTGCTCTCTCTCTCCTGCTCTCTCTCTCTCCTGCTCTCTCTCTCTCTCTCTCTCTCTCTCTCTCTCTCTCTCTCTCTCTCTCTCTCTCTCTCTCTCTCTCTCTCTCTCTCTCTCTCTCTCTCTCTCTCTCTCTCTCTCTCTCTCTCTCTCTCTCTCTCTCTCTCTCTCTCTCTCTCTCTCTCTCTCCCTCTCCCTCTCTCCCTCTCCCTCCCTCCCCCCCCCTCTCCCTCCCCCTCTCCCTCCCCCTCTCCCTCCCTCTCTTTCCTTCCCCCTCCCTCTCTTTCCTTCCCCCTCCCTCCCCCTCTCCCTCCCTCTCTTTCCTTCCCCCTCCCTCTCTGCCCACACACACACACACACACCTCCCCCCCCCTCTCTCCCTCACCTGCTCTCTCCCTCACCCGCTCTCTCCCTCACCCCCACTCTCCCTCACCCACTCTCTCCCTCTCCTCTCTCTCCCTCCCGCCTCTCTCTCCATCTCCTCCCCCCCCTCCCCTTCTACTTTCTTCTCACTTCAGTGGAAGGGTCGGATCCCCCCCCCACCCACCCATTTATCTCTCCCTTTATCACTCCCTTTCTCTCTCTTTCTCTCTCTCTTCCTCTCTCTCTCTCTCTCCCTCCCCATCCCAACAGGGTCAAGCATGGCAGCCAGAGGTCCCAGGGGAACAGGAAAGAGCCAAGGTGACGAGATGAAGGAAATGTTCGCCCAGTTTCTGGAGGACATCAAGAGTGAGATGCAAGAAATGATGCAGGAAATGAAGAACGAAATAAGCAACCTGAAAAGAGAGCTGACAGCAGCAAAGGAGGAGATTAGAGCCCTCAAAGAAAATGGTATCGAGGCTGAGAATCAGAAAACCACCCAGGGAGAAGGTGGTAATAGTTTTCTGGATGAGAATGCCACAATAAAAGCAACATTTGCGGAAATACTAAAAAAAAATAACTCTGAAGTAATGACTGCAGTGATGGAGGTGGCCATGAAAGCAGCCACCTCGCAGGAGGCGGCACGCTCCACTAGCCAACTGCTGGAAAGGAACAGATCAGTGGTTGCTGTGGGTATTAAGGAGCAGGAAGGATCTAATAGGACAGAGTGGAGTGACAAGGACAAAGCAGCAGTGAATGAAGTACTAAAGGCACTAGACATGGAAGGGGCTGAGCATAGCATTGAGAAGGTTTTCAGGCTAGGCCGGTACAACAAAGACCGAGACCGAATGATAAAGATAGTGTTTGCAAGCGAGAACACAAAGGAGAAGATCCTATCAAGGAAGAGCTCCCTGAAAAACGTGGGAAAATTAAAAAATGTATTCCTCCAAAGAGACATGACAAGGGAGGAGAGAGCCGTGGCGGCAGATGCAAGGAAGAGGCGCAGGGCGAGAGGGGAAAACCAGGAAGTCACAGCTCCCAACCCAACACCCCCAGAGGCGAGGGGGGAACCCACAACCAGCTACCCAGTAACGCCAGAAGGGAGGACAACCCCGCCTCCCTCCTCTGCATAGAAAACCCCCCTACCCCAAACCCTCCCTGCCCCCACTCAAATGTTCAGCGAAATCTCCCTCCCCCCACACCCAATCCCCACCCTTCTACCCCTCCCCTCCTCCCGAGTCCTCCCTCCCCCCCTTTCCTTCCCGTCCTCCCTCCCCTTTCACCCCATACCCTCCCTGTCCCTCCCCCTTCACTGGATCCCCCGCACCTCATCCCAGTATCCTCTGAGACCCTGTTATCCACCTCACAGGTCCTCACACCCATGGAACAGCCTCCCCCACCAGCAGAACACTCACCAAGGAGGCGATTTGAGAAGGGACAGAAGAAAGTGAGCCTCAAAGCGATGTACACAAACATAGATGGAATTACAAATAAAGCAAATGAGCTTGGAGAACTGGTACTAGAGGAAAACCCAGACATAATAGCCCTCACAGAAACAAAGATCACGAAAACGATAACAAATGCAGTGTTCCCACAGGACTATTATGTTATGAGGAAAGAGAGGGAAGGAAGAGGTGGGGGTGGTGTAGCTCTGCTGGTAAGACAAGGCTGGGATTTTGAGGAGATGGATATTCAGGGCTGTGAAGGTTTCAGTGACTACATAGCAGGTACTGTAACAAATGGAGGGAAAAAAATTATAGTCGCAGTCATATATAATCCACCACCAAATGACAGAAGACCTAGACAGGAATATGATAGAAACAACATGGCCACCATTAACATAATAGAAAGAGCAGCTTCTGTTGCTAGCAGGAATGGATCTGGACTACTAATTATGGGAGACTTCAACCATGGGAAGATAGATTGGAAGAACAGAGACCCGCATGGAGGACCAGAAACATGGAGAGCTAAGCTGCTGGACGTGGCAACAAGAAACTTTCTAAGCCAGCACACCAAAGAACCAACAAGAATGAGAGGAGAAGATGAACCAGCAATGCTTGATTTGATATTTACCCTAAATGAATGGGATATAAGGGAAGTTAAGATGGAAGCGCCCTTGGGAATGAGTGACCACAGTGTATTGAATTTTGAGTACCTGGTAGAGCTAGGACTTATCTCCCCCCAAAAATAACTAGGAATCAAAAGGCTGGCATACCGAAAGGGGAATTATGAACAGATGAGAAGTTTCCTAAGTGAAATACCTTGGGACACAGACCTCAGAGACAAGTCTGTACAGGGTATGATGGACTATGTTACCCAAAAGTGTCAGGAGGCAGTAAACAGGTTCATCCCGGCCCAAAGGGAAAAATCCGAGAAGCAACAGAAGAATCCATGGTATAATAGGGCATGTATGGAAGCGAAGAAACTGAACAAAAAGGCGTGGAGGAACTTCCGGAATAACAGAACACCAGAAAGCAGAGAGAGATACCAGAGAACCAGGAATGAGTACGTCAGGGTGAGAAGAGAAGCAGAGAAAAATTTTGAAAATGATATAGCAAACAAAGCCAAGACCGAACCAAAGCTACTCCACAGTCACATCAGAAGGAAAACAACAGTGAAAGAACAGGTATTGAAACTTAGAACAGGCGAGGACAGGTATACAGAGAATGACAGAGAGGTGTGTGAGGAACTCAACAAGAGGTTCCAGGAGGTCTTCACAATAGAACAGGGTGAGGTCACTGTGTTAGGAGAAAGGGAGGTAAACCAGGCGGCCTTGGAGGAGTTCGAAATTACGAGAGAGGAGGTCAAGAGACACCTGCTGGATCTGGATGTTAGAAAGGCTGTTGGTCCAGATGGGATCTCACCATGGGTACTGAAAGAGTGTGCAGAGGCACTTTGCCTGCCACTCTCCATAGTGTATAGTAAGTCACTAGAGACGGGAGACCTACCAGAAATATGGAAGACGGCGAATGTGGTCCCAATATACAAAAAGGGCGACAGACAAGAGGCACTGAACTACAGGCCAGTGTCCTTGACTTGTATACCATGCAAGGTGATGGAGAAGATCGTGAGAAAAAAACTGGTAACACATCTGGAGAGAAGGGACTTCATGACAAATCGCCAACATGGATTCAGGGAGGGTAAATCTTGCCTTACAGGCTTGATAGAATTCTACGATCAGGTGACACAGATTAAGCAAGAAAGAGAGGGCTGGGCGGACTGCATTTTCTTGGATTGTCGGAAAGCCTTTGACACAGTACCGCATAAGAGGCTGGTACATAAGCTGGAGAGACAGGCAGGTGTAGCTGGTAAGGTGCTCCAGTGGATAAGGGAGTATCTAAGCAATAGGAAGCAGAGAGTTACGGTGAGGGGTGAGACCTCCGATTGGCGTGAAGTCACCAGTGGAGTCCCACAGGGCTCTGTACTCGGTCCTATCTTGTTTCTGATATATGTAAATGATCTCCCGGAGGGTATCGATTCATTTCTCTCAATGTTTGCGGACGATGCTAAAATTATGAGAAGGATTAAAACAGAAGAGGACTGTTTGAGGCTTCAAGAAGACCTAGACAAGCTGAAGGAATGGTCGAACAAATGGTTGTTAGAGTTTAACCCAACCAAATGTAATGTAATGAAGATAGGTGTAGGGAGCAGGAGGCCAGATACAAGGTATCATCTGGGAGAGGAAATTCTTCAGGAGTCAGAGAAGGAAAAAGACTTGGGGGTTGATATCACGCCAGACCTGTCTCCTGCAGCACATATCAAGCGGATAACATCAGCGGCATATGCCAGGCTGGCCAACATACGAACGGCATTCAGAAACTTGTGTAAAGAATCATTCAGAACTTTGTATACCACATATGTCAGGCCAATCCTGGAGTATGCAGCCCCAGCATGGAGTCCATATCTAGTCAAGGATAAGACTAAACTGGAAAAGGTTCAAAGGTTTGCCACCAGACTAGTACCCGAGCTGAGAGGTATGAGCTACGAGGAGAGACTACGGGAATTAAACCTCACTTCGCTGGAAGACAGAAGAGTTAGGGGGGACATGATCACCACATTCAAGATTCTGAAGGGGATTGATAGGGTAGATAAAGACAGTCTATTTAACACAAGGGGCACACGTACTAGGGGACACAGGCGGAAACTGAGTGCCCAAATGAGCCACAGAGATATTAGAAAGAACTTTTTTAGTGTCAGAGTGGTTGACAAATGGAATGCATTAGGAAGTGATGTGGTGGAGGCTGACTCCATACACAGTTTCAAGTGTAGATATGACAGAGCCCGATAGGCTCAGGAATCTGTACACCTGTTGATTGACGGTTGAGAGGCGGGACCAAAGAGCCAGAGCTCAACCCCCGCAAACACAACTAGGTGAGTACAACTAGGTGAGTACCAGTTGATTGACAGTTGAGAGGCGGGACCAAAGAGCCAGAGCTCAACCCCCGCAAGCACAAATAGATGAGGAGTCAGCAGTCGTCTCTTCCTGTATCCACGTGTGTAAACAGAAACATATATGTGTAATCGAGTTAGACATTAAAGTCACATATAATCGAGTTAGACATTAAAGTCACATATAATCGAGTTAGACATTAAAGTCACATATAATCGAGTTAGACATTAAAGTCACATATAATCGAGTTAGACATTAAAGTCACATATAATCGAGTTAGACATTAAAGTCACATATAATCGAGTTAGACATTAAAGTCACATAATCGAGTTAGACATTAAAGTCACATATAATCGAGTTAGACATTAAAGTCACATATAATCGAGTTAGACATTAAAGTCACATATAATCGAGTTAGACATTAAAGTCACATATAATCGAGTTAGACATGATAAAGCTCATCTTTGAGTGACTGGCATAATAAACTCACCTACGATCGAATCATGATTGAATTAATCCTCCGCGTCTGTGTTTGGCAATCAGTCGCCAGGTGGTGTGTGTCATCCAATCAAAACAAAGGTATTATCCTCTACTCCAAATCACATTACCAATCCACTCAACATGCACTCAAATCAGAGTCAAAACAGCACATTCTCACGAGTGGAAATTAACATCAGGCACTTGAGCAAATCCTTAAACAATGAATTAATAATTTGAATGAAAATATTTAATTAATTTAAATATATCAACACAAAACTGAACACGAAACAATGGGAGTAAATTTGGATATGTCTAGATTCAGGAAAGACCTGGGTAAATACTGGGTTGGTATTATGGTGGTTGATTTATAGATCAAATTACCGGTAACATAATAGACGCGGGGTCGCTGAATTGTTTCAAGCGAAGGTTAGACATATATATGAATGAGTTTGGATGGATATAAATAGAACCTGCCTTGTATTGGACAATAGGAGCTGCCTCGTGTGGACCAATAGGAGCTGTCTCATATGGACCAATATGGACCTCGCCACGTGACAGTTGTGGACCCCGCCACGTGACAGTGGTGGACCTCGCCACGTGACAGTTGTGGACCCCGCCACGTGACAGTTGTGGACCCCGCCACGTGACAGTTGTGGACCCCGCCACGTGACAGTTGTGGACCCCGCCACGTGACAGTTGTGGACCCCGCCACGTGACAGTTGTGGACCCCGCCACGTGACAGTTGTGGACCCCGCCACGTGACAGTTGTGGACCCCGCCACGTGACAGTTGTGGACCCCGCCACGTGACAGTTGTGGACCCCGCCACGTGACAGTTGTGGACCCCGCCACGTGACAGTTGTGGACCCCGCCACGTGACAGTTGTGGACCCCGCCAC
>NW_027191178.1:0-14885 GCF_040958095.1 Procambarus clarkii
ATGCTGTATCCACTACACCATACTTCAAAGCCATTAAGAGAGGTAGGAAGTCTGGGGTATTTAACCAACCAGAACTCCAATCCTCTCCCAGGCGATGAGATAGTGTGGGACCCCGGATGCTCTTTCATCGAGCCCTGTTATATGGGAAAACTCAGTGCCAAATGCTTAATGCACAGACTACCCTATTCCAGTAGCTGAAGTTTATAACTTTTTAGACACTCATCCCACCAGGGGACTCGAACACTGGCCAACAAGGTGGCAGTTGCATGCTGTATCCACTACACCATACTTCAAAGCCATTAAGAGAGGTAGGAATTCTGGGGTATTTAACCAACCAGAACTCCAATCCTCTCCCAGGCGATGAGATAGTGTGGGACCCCGGATGCTCTTTCATCGAGCCCTGTTATATGGGAAAACTCAGTGCCAAATGCTTAATGCACAGACTACCCTATTCCAGTAGCTGAAGTTTATAACTTTTTAGACACTCATCCCACCAGGGGACTCGAACACTGGCCAACAAGGTGGCAGTTGCATGCTGTATCCACTACACCATACTTCAAAGCCATTAAGAGAGGTAGGAATTCTGAGGTATTTAACCAACCAGAACTCCAATCCTCTCCCAGGCGATGAGATAGTGTGGGACCCCGGATGCTCTTTCATCGAGCCCTGTTATATGGGAAAACTCAGTGCCAAATGCTTAATGCACAGACTACCCTATTCCAGTAGCTGAAGTTTATAACTTTTTAGACACTCATCCCACCAGGGGACTCGAACACTGGCCAACAAGGTGGCAGTTGCATGCTGTATCCACTACACCATACTTCAAAGCCATTAAGAGAGGTAGGAAGTCTGGGGTATTTAACCAACCAGAACTCCAATCCTCTCCCAGGCGATGAGATAGTGTGGGACCCCGGATGCTCTTTCATCGAGCCCTGTTATATGGGAAAACTCAGTGCCAAATGCTTAATGCACAGACTACCCTATTCCAGTAGCTGAAGTTTATAACTGTTTAGACACTCATCCCACCAGGGGACTCGAACACTGGCCAACAAGGTGGCAGTTGCATGCTGTATCCACTACACCATACTTCAAAGCCATTAAGAGAGGTAGGAATTCTGGGGTATTTAACCAACCAGAACTCCAATCCTCTCCCAGGCGATGAGATAGTGTGGGACCCCGGATGCTCTTTCATCGAGCCCTGTTATATGGGAAAACTCAGTGCCAAATGCTTAATGCACAGACTACCCTATTCCAGTAGCTGAAGTTTATAACTTTTTAGACACTCATCCCACCAGGGGACTCGAACACTGGCCAACAAGGTGGCAGTTGCATGCTGTATCCACTACACCATACTTCAAAGCCATTAAGAGAGGTAGGAATTCTGGGGTATTTAACCAACCAGAACTCCAATCCTCTCCCAGGCGATGAGATAGTGTGGGACCCCGGATGCTCTTTCATCGAGCCCTGTTATATGGGAAAACTCAGTGCCAAATGCTTAATGCAAGACTACCCTATTCCAGTAGCTGAAGTTTATAACTTTTTAGACACTCATCCCACCAGGGGACTCGAACACTGGCCAACAAGGTGGCAGTTGCATGCTGTATCCACTACACCATACTTCAAAGCCATTAAGAGAGGTAGGAATTCTGGGGTATTTAACCAACCAGAACTCCAATCCTCTCCCAGGCGATGAGATAGTGTGGGACCCCGGATGCTCTTTCATCGAGCCCTGTTATATGGGAAAACTCAGTGCCAAATGCTTAATGCACAGACTACCCTATTCCAGTAGCTGAAGTTTATAACTTTTTAGACACTCATCCCACCAGGGGACTCGAACACTGGCCAACAAGGTGGCAGTTGCATGCTGTATCCACTACACCATACTTCAAAGCCATTAAGAGAGGTAGGAATTCTGGGGTATTTAACCAACCAGAACTCCAATCCTCTCCCAGGCGATGAGATAGTGTGGGACCCCGGATGCTCTTTCATCGAGCCCTGTTATATGGGAAAACTCAGTGCCAAATGCTTAATGCACAGACTACCCTATTCCAGTAGCTGAAGTTTATAACTTTTTAGACACTCATCCCACCAGGGGACTCGAACACTGGCCAACAAGGTGGCAGTTGCATGCTGTATCCACTACACCATACTTCAAAGCCATTAAGAGAGGTAGGAATTCTGGGGTATTTAACCAACCAGAACTCCAATCCTCTCCCAGGCGATGAGATAGTGTGGGACCCCGGATGCTCTTTCATCGAGCCCTGTTATATGGGAAAACTCAGTGCCAAATGCTTAATGCACAGACTACCCTATTCCAGTAGCTGAAGTTTATAACTTTTTAGACACTCATCCCACCAGGGGACTCGAACACTGGCCAACAAGGTGGCAGTTGCATGCTGTATCCACTACACCATACTTCAAAGCCATTAAGAGAGGTAGGAATTCTGGGGTATTTAACCAACCAGAACTCCAATCCTCTCCCAGGCGATGAGATAGTGTGGGACCCCGGATGCTCTTTCATCGAGCCCTGTTATATGGGAAAACTCAGTGCCAAATGCTTAATGGCAGACTACCCTATTCCAGTAGCTGAAGTTTATAACTTTTTAGACACTCATCCCACCAGGGGACTCGAACACTGGCCAACAAGGTGGCAGTTGCATGCTGTATCCACTACACCATACTTCAAAGCCATTAAGAGAGGTAGGAATTCTGAGGTATTTAACCAACCAGAACTCCAATCCTCTCCCAGGCGAATGAGATAGTGTGGGACCCCGGATGCTCTTTCATCGAGCCCTGTTATATGGGAAAACTCAGTGCCAAATGCTTAATGCACAGACTACCCTATTCCAGTAGCTGAAGTTTATAACTTTTTAGACACTCATCCCACCAGGGGACTCGAACACTGGCCAACAAGGTGGCAGTTGCATGCTGTATCCACTACACCATACTTCAAAGCCATTAAGAGAGGTAGGAATTCTGGGGTATTTAACCAACCAGAACTCCAATCCTCTCCCAGGCGATGAGATAGTGTGGGACCCCGGATGCTCTTTCATCGAGCCCTGTTATATGGGAAAACTCAGTGCCAAATGCTTAATGCACAGACTACCCTATTCCAGTAGCTGAAGTTTATAACTTTTTAGACACTCATCCCACCAGGGGACTCGAACACTGGCCAACAAGGTGGCAGTTGCATGCTGTATCCACTACACCATACTTCAAAGCCATTAAGAGAGGTAGGAATTCTGGGGTATTTAACCAACCAGAACTCCAATCCTCTCCCAGGCGATGAGATAGTGTGGGACCCCGGATGCTCTTTCATCGAGCCCTGTTATATGGGAAAACTCAGTGCCAAATGCTTAATGGAGACTATCCTATTCCAGTAGCTGAAGTTTATAACTTTTTAGACACTCATCCCACCAGGGGACTCGAACACTGGCCAACAAGGTGGCAGTTGCATGCTGTATCCACTACACCATACTTCAAAGCCATTAAGAGAGGTAGGAATTCTGGGGTATTTAACCAACCAGAACTCCAATCCTCTCCCAGGCGATGAGATAGTGTGGGACCCCGGATGCTCTTTCATCGAGCCCTGTTATACTGGAAAACTCAGTGCCAAATGCTTAATGCACAGACTACCCTATTCCAGTAGCTGAAGTTTATAACTTTTTAGACACTCATCCCACCAGGGGACTCGAACACTGGCCAACAAGGTGGCAGTTGCATGCTGTATCCACTACACCATACTTCAAAGCCATTAAGAGAGGTAGGAATTCTGGGGTATTTAACCAACCAGAACTCCAATCCTCTCCCAGGCGATGAGATAGTGTGGGACCCCGGATGCTCTTTCATCGAGCCCTGTTATATGGGAAAACTCAGTGCCAAATGCTTAATGGCAGACTACCCTATTCCAGTAGCTGAAGTTTATAACTTTTTAGACACTCATCCCACCAGGGGACTCGAACACTGGCCAACAAGGTGGCAGTTGCATGCTGTATCCACTACACCATACTTCAAAGCCATTAAGAGAGGTAGGAATTCTGAGGGTATTTAACCAACCAGAACTCCAATCCTCTCCCAGGCGATGAGATAGTGTGGGACCCCGGATGCTCTTTCATCGAAGCCCTGTTATATGGCAAAACTCAGTGCCAAATGCTTAATGCACAGACTACCCTATTCCAGTAGCTGAAGTTTATAACTTTTTAGACACTCATCCACCAGGGGACTCGAACACTGGCCAACAAGGTGGCAGTTGCATGCTGTATCCACTACACCATACTTCAAAGCCATTAAGAGAGGTAGGAATTCTGGGGTATTTAACCAACCAGAACTCCAATCCTCTCCCAGGCGATGAGATAGTGTGGGACCCCGGATGCTCTTTCATCGAGCCCTGTTATATGGGAAAACTCAGTGCCAAATGCTTAATGCACAGACTACCCTATTCCAGTAGCTGAAGTTTATAACTTTTTAGACACTCATCCCACCAGGGGACTCGAACACTGGCCAACAAGGTGGCAGTTGCATGCTGTATCCACTACACCATACTTCAAAGCCATTAAGAGAGGTAGGAATTCTGGGGTATTTAACCAACCAGAACTCCAATCCTCTCCCAGGCGATGAGATAGTGTGGGACCCCGGATGCTCTTTCATCGAGCCCTGTTATATGGGAAAACTCAGTGCCAAATGCTTAATGCACAGACTACCCTATTCCAGTAGCTGAAGTTCATAACTTTTTAGACACTCATCCCACCAGGGGACTCAAACACTGGCCAACAAGGTGGCAGTTGCATGCTGTATCCACTACACCATACTTCAAAGCCATTAAGAGAGGTAGGAATTCTGGGGTATTTAACCAACCAGAACTCCAATACTCTCCCAGGCGATGAGATAGTGTGGGACCCCGGATGCTCTTTCATCGAGCCCTGTTATATGGGAAAACTCAGTGCCAAATGCTTAATGCACAGACTACCCTATTCCAGTAGCTGAAGTTTATAACTTTTTAGACACTCATCCCACCAGGGGACTCGAACACTGGCCAACAAGGTGGCAGTTGCATGCTGTATCCACTACACCATACTTCAAAGCCATTAAGAGAGGTAGGAATTCTGGGGTATTTAACCAACCAGAACTCCAATCCTCTCCCAGGCGATGAGATAGTGTGGGACCCCGGATGCTCTTTCATCGAGCCCTGTTATATGGGAAAACTCAGTGCCAAATGCTTAATGGAGACTACCCTATTCCAGTAGCTGAAGTTTATAACTTTTTAGACACTCATCCCACCAGGGGACTCGAACACTGGCCAACAAGGTGGCAGTTGCCTGCTGTATCCACTACACCATACTTCAAAGCCATTAAGAGAGGTAGGAATTCTGAGGTATTTAACCAACCAGAACTCCAATCCTCTCCCAGGCGATGAGATAGTGTGGGACCACGGATGCTCTTTCATCGAGCCCTGTTATATGGGAAAACTCAGTGCCAAATGCTTAATGCACAGACTACCCTATTCCAGTAGCTGAAGTTTATAACTTTTTAGACACTCATTCCACCAGGGGACTCGAACACTGGCCAACAAGGTGGCAGTTGCATGCTGTATCCACTACACCACACTTCAAAGCCATTAAGAGAGGTAGGAAGTCTGGGGTATTTAACCAACCAGAACTCCAATCCTCTCCCAAGCGATGAGATAGTGTGGGACCCCGGATGCTCTTTCATCGAGCCCTGTTATATGGGAAAACTCAGTGCCAAATGCTTAACGCACAGACTACCCTATTCCAGTAGCTGAAGTTTATAAATTTTTAGACACTCATCCCACCAGGGGACTTGAACACTGGCCAACAAGGTGGCAGTTGCATGCTGTATCCACTACACCATACTTCAAAGCCATTAAGAGAGGTAGGAATTCTGAGGTATTTAACCAACCAGAACTCCAATCCTCTCCCAGGCAATGAGATAGTGTGGGACCCCGGATGCTCTTTCATCGAGCCCTGTTATATGGGAAAACTCAGTGCCAAATGCTTAATGCACAGACTACCCTATTCCAGTAGCTGAAGTTTATAACTTTTTAGACACTCATTCCACCAGGGGACTCGAACACTGGCCAACAAGGTGGCAGTTGCATGCTGTATCCACTACACCAGACTTCAAAGCCATTAAGAGAGGTAGGAAGTCTGGGGTATTTAACCAACCAGAACTCCAATCCTCTCCCAAGCGATGAGATAGTGTGGGACCCTGGATGCTCTTTCATCGAGCCCTGTTATATGGGAAAACTCAGTGCCAAATGCTTAACGCACAGACTACCCTATTCCAGTAGCTGAAGTTTATATATTTTTAGACACTCATCCCACCAGGGGACTTGAACACTGGCCAACAAGGTGGCAGTTGCATGCTGTATCCACTACACCATACTTCAAAGCCATTAAGAGTGGTAGGAATTCTGGGGTATTTAACCAACCAGAACTCCAATCCTCTCCCAGGCGATGAGAGAGTGTGGGACCCCGGATGCTCTTTCATCGAGCCCTGTTATATGGGAGAACTCAGTGCCAAATGCTTAATGCACAGACTACCCTATTCCAGTAGCTGAAGTTTATAACTTTTTAGACACTCATTCCACCAGGGGACTCGAACACTGGCCAACAAGGTGGCAGTTGCATGCTGTATCCACTACACCACACTTCAAAGCCATTAAGAGAGGTAGGAAGTCTGGGGTATTTAACCAACCAGAACTCCAATCCTCTCCCAGGCGATGAGATAGTGTGGGACCCCGGATGCTCTTTCATCGAGCCTTGTTATATGGGAAAACTCAGTGCCAAATGCTTAATGCACAGACTACCCTATTCCAGTAGCTGAAGTTTATAAATTTTTAGACACTCATCCCACCAGGGGACTTGAACACTGGCCAACAAGGTCACTGGCCAACAAAGCCATTAAGAGAGGTAGGAATTCTTTGGTATTTAACCAACCAGAACTCCAATCCTCTCCCCGGCGATGAGATAGTGTGGGACCCCGGATGCTCTTTAATCGAGCCCTGTTATATGGGAAAACTCAGTGCCAAATGCTTAATGCACAGACTACCCTATTCCAGTAGCTGAAGTTTTAAACTTTTTAGACACTCATCCCACCAGGGGACTCGAACACTGGCCACCAAGGTGGCAGTTGCATGCTGTATCCACTACACCATACTTCAAAGCCATTAAGAGAGGTAGGAATTATGGGGTATTTAACCAACCAGAACTCCAATCCTCTCCCAGGCGATGAGATAGTGTGGGACCCCGGATGCTCTTATATCGAGCCCTGTTATATGGGAAAACTCAGTGCCAAATGCTTAATGCACAGACTACCCTATTCCAGTAGCTGAAGTTTATAACTTTTTAGACACTCATCCCACCAGGGGACTCGAACACTGGCCAACAAGGTGGCAGTTGCATGCTGTATCCACTACACCATACTTCAAAGCCATTAAGAGAGGTAGGAATTCTGGGGTATTTAACCAACCAAGAACTCCATCCCACCAGGGGACTCGAACACTGGCCAACAAGGTGGCAGTTGCATGCTGTATCCACTACACCATACTTCAAAGCCATTAAGAGAGGTAGGAATTCTGGGGTATTTAACCAACCAGAACTCCAATCCTCTCCCAGGCGATGAGATAGTGTGGGACCCCGGATGCTCTTTCATCGAGCCCTGTTATATATGAAAACTCAGTGCCAAATGCTTAATGGAGACTACCCTATTCCAGTAGCTGAAGTTTATAACTTTTTAGACACTCATCCCACCAGGGGACTCGAACACTGGCCAACAAGGTGGCAGTTGCCTGCTGTATCCACTACACCATACTTCAAAGCCATTAAGAGAGGTAGGAATTCTGAGGTATTTAACCAACCAGAACTCCAATCCTCTCCCAGGCGATGAGATAGTGTGGGACCACGGATGCTCTTTCATCGAGCCCTGTTATATGGGAAAACTCAGTGCCAAATGCTTAATGCACAGACTACCCTATTCCAGTAGCTGAAGTTTATAACTTTTTAGACACTCATCCCACCAGGGGACTCGAACACTGGCCAACAAGGTGGCAGTTGCATGCTGTATCCACTACACCATACTTCAAAGCCATTAAGAGAGGTAGGAATTCTGGGGTATTTAACCAACCAGAACTCCCATCCTCTCCCAGGCGATGAGATAGTTTGGGACCCCGGATGCTCTTTCATCGAGCCCTGTTATATATGAAAACTCAGTGCCAAATGCTTAATGCACAGACTACCCTATTCCAGTAGCTGAAGTTTATAACTTTTTAGACACTCATCTCACCAGGGGACTCGAACACTGGCCAACAAGGTGGCAGTTGCCTGCTGTATCCACTACACCATACTTCAAAGCCATTAAGAGAGGTTGGAATTCTGAGGTATTTAACCAACCAGAACTCCAATCCTCTCCCAGGCGATGAGATAGTGTGGGACCACGGATGCTCTTTCATCGAGCCCTGTTATATGGGAAAACTCAGTGCCAAATGCTTAATGCACAGACTACCCTATTCCAGTAGCTGAAGTTTATAACTTTTTAGACACTCATTCCACCAGGGGACTCGAACACTGGCCAACAAGGTGGCAGTTGCATGCTGTATCCACTACACCACACTTCAAAGCCATTAAGAGAGGTAGGAAGTCTGGGGTATTTAACCAACCAGTACTCCAATCCTCTCCCAAGCGATGAGATAGTGTGGGACCCCGGATGCTCTTTCATCGAGCCCTGTTATATGGGAAAACTCAGTGCCAAATGCTTAACGCACAGACTACCCTATTCCAGTAGCTGAAGTTTATAAATTTTTAGACACTCATCCCACCAGGGGACTTGAACACTGGCCAACAAGGTGGCAGTTGCATGCTGTATCCACTACACCATACTTCAAAGCCATTAAGAGAGGTAGGAATTCTGAGGTATTTAACCAACCAGAACTCCAATCCTCTCCCAGGCAATGAGATAGTGTGGGACCCCGGATGCTCTTTCATCGAGCCCTGTTATATGGGAAAACTCAGTGCCAAATGCTTAATGCACAGACTACCCTATTCCAGTAGCTGAAGTTTATAACTTTTTAGACACTCATTCCACCAGGGGACTCGAACACTGGCCAACGAGGTGGCAGTTGCATGCTGTATCCACTACACCAGACTTCAAAGCCATTAAGAGAGGTAGGAAGTCTGGGGTATTTAACCAACCAGAACTCCAATCCTCTCCCAAGCGATGAGATAGTGTGGGACCCCGGATGCTCTTTCATCGAGCCCTGTTATATGGGAAAACTCAGTGCCAAATGCTTAACGCACAGACTACCCTATTCCAGTAGCTGAAGTTTATAAATTTTTAGACACTCATCCCACCAGGGGACTTGAACACTGGCCAACAAGGTGGCAGTTGCATGCTGTATCCACTACACCACACTTCAAAGCCATTAAGAGAGGTAGGAAGTCTGGGGTATTTAACCAACCAGAACTCCAATCCTCTCCCAAGCGATGAGATAGTGTGGGACCCCGGATGCTCTTTCATCGAGCCCTGTTATATGGGAAAACTCAGTGCCAAATGCTTAACGCACAGACTACCCTATTCCAGTAGCTGAAGTTTATAAATTTTTAGACACTCATCCCACCAGGGGACTTGAACACTGGCCAACAAGGTGGCAGTTGCATGCTGTATCCACTACACCATACTTCAAAGCCATTAAGAGAGGTAGGAATTCTGAGGTATTTAACCAACCAGAACTCCAATCCTCTCCCAGGCAATGAGATAGTGTGGGACCCCGGATGCTCTTTCATCGAGCCCTGTTATATGGGAAAACTCAGTGCCAAATGCTTAATGCACAGACTACCCTATTCCAGTAGCTGAAGTTTATAACTTTTTAGACACTCATTCCACCAGGGGACTCGAACACTGGCCAACAAGGTGGCAGTTGCATGCTGTATCCACTACACCAGACTTCAAAGCCATTAAGAGAGGTAGGAAGTCTGGGGTATTTAACCAACCAGAACTCCAATCCTCTCCCAAGCGATGAGATAGTGTGGGACCCTGGATGCTCTTTCATCGAGCCCTGTTATATGGGAAAACTCAGTGCCAAATGCTTAACGCACAGACTACCCTATTCCAGTAGCTGAAGTTTATATATTTTTAGACACTCATCCCACCAGGGGACTTGAACACTGGCCAACAAGGTGGCAGTTGCATGCTGTATCCACTACACCATACTTCAAAGCCATTAAGAGTGGTAGGAATTCTGGGGTATTTAACCAACCAGAACTCCAATCCTCTCCCAGGCGATGAGAGAGTGTGGGACCCCGGATGCTCTTTCATCGAGCCCTGTTATACAGGAAAACTCAGTGCCAAATGCTTAATGCACAGACTACCCTATTCCAGTAGCTGAAGTTTATAACTTTTTAGACACTCATCCCACCAGGGGACTCGACCACTGGCCAACAAGGTGGCAGTTGCATGCTTTATCCACTACACCATACTTCAAAGCCATTAAGAGAGGTAGGAATTCTGGGGTATTTAACCAACCAGAACTCCAATCCTCTCCCAGGCGATGAGATAGTGTGGGACCCCGGATGCTCTTTCATCGAGCCCTGTTATATGGGAAAACTCAGTGCCAAATGCTTAATGGAGACTACCCTATTCCAGTAGCTGAAGTTTATAACTTTTTAGACACTCATCCCACCAGGGGACTCGAACACTGGCCAACAAGGTGGCAGTTGCCTGCTGTATCCACTACACCATACTTCAAAGCCATTAAGAGAGGTAGGAATTCTGAGGTATTTAACCAACCAGAACTCCAATCCTCTCCCAGGCGATGAGATAGTGTGGGACCCCGGATGCTCTTTCATCGAGCCCTGTTATATGGGAGAACTCAGTGCCAAATGCTTAATGCACAGACTACCCTATTCCAGTAGCTGAAGTTTATAACTTTTTAGACACTCATTCCACCAGGGGACTCGAACACTGGCCAACAAGGTGGCAGTTGCATGCTGTATCCACTACACCACACTTCAAAGCCATTAAGAGAGGTAGGAAGTCTGGGGTATTTAACCAACCAGAACTCCAATCCTCTCCCAGGCGATGAGATAGTGTGGGACCCCGGATGCTCTTTCATCGAGCCCTGTTATATGGGAAAACTCAGTGCCAAATGCTTAATGCACAGACTACCCTATTCCAGTAGCTGAAGTTTATAAATTTTTAGACACTCATCCCACCAGGGGACTTGAACACTGGCCAACAAGGTCACTGGCCAACAAAGCCATTAAGAGAGGTAGGAATTCTTTGGTATTTAACCAACCAGAACTCCAATCCTCTCCCCGGCGATGAGATAGTGTGGGACCCCGGATGCTCTTTAATCGAGCCCTGTTATATGGGAAAACTCAGTGCCAAATGCTTAATGCACAGACTACCCTATTCCAGTAGCTGAAGTTTTAAACTTTTTAGACACTCATCCCACCAGGGGACTCGAACACTGGCCACCAAGGTGGCAGTTGCATGCTGTATCCACTACACCATACTTCAAAGCCATTAAGAGAGGTAGGAATTATGGGGTATTTAACCAACCAGAACTCCAATCCTCTCCCAGGCGATGAGATAGTGTGGGACCCCGGATGCTCTTATATCGAGCCCTGTTATATGGGAAAACTCAGTGCCAAATGCTTAATGCACAGACTACCCTATTCCAGTAGCTGAAGTTTATAACTTTTTAGACACTCATCCCACCAGGGGACTCGAACACTGGCCAACAAGGTGGCAGTTGCATGCTGTATCCACTACACCATACTTCAAAGCCATTAAGAGAGGTAGGAATTCTGGGGTATTTAACCAACCAAGAACTCCATCCCACCAGGGGACTCGAACACTGGCCAACAAGGTGGCAGTTGCATGCTGTATCCACTACACCATACTTCAAAGCCATTAAGAGAGGTAGGAATTCTGGGGTATTTAACCAACCAGAACTCCAATCCTCTCCCAGGCGATGAGATAGTGTGGGACCCCGGATGCTCTTTCATCGAGCCCTGTTATATATGAAAACTCAGTGCCAAATGCTTAATGGAGACTACCCTATTCCAGTAGCTGAAGTTTATAACTTTTTAGACACTCATCCCACCAGGGGACTCGAACACTGGCCAACAAGGTGGCAGTTGCCTGCTGTATCCACTACACCATACTTCAAAGCCATTAAGAGAGGTAGGAATTCTGAGGTATTTAACCAACCAGAACTCCAATCCTCTCCCAGGCGATGAGATAGTGTGGGACCACGGATGCTCTTTCATCGAGCCCTGTTATATGGGAAAACTCAGTGCCAAATGCTTAATGCACAGACTACCCTATTCCAGTAGCTGAAGTTTATAACTTTTTAGACACTCATCCCACCAGGGGACTCGAACACTGGCCAACAAGGTGGCAGTTGCATGCTGTATCCACTACACCATACTTCAAAGCCATTAAGAGAGGTAGGAATTCTGGGGTATTTAACCAACCAGAACTCCCATCCTCTCCCAGGCGATGAGATAGTTTGGGACCCCGGATGCTCTTTCATCGAGCCCTGTTATATATGAAAACTCAGTGCCAAATGCTTAATGCACAGACTACCCTATTCCAGTAGCTGAAGTTTATAACTTTTTAGACACTCATCTCACCAGGGGACTCGAACACTGGCCAACAAGGTGGCAGTTGCCTGCTGTATCCACTACACCATACTTCAAAGCCATTAAGAGAGGTAGGAATTCTGAGGTATTTAACCAACCAGAACTCCAATCCTCTCCCAGGCGATGAGATAGTGTGGGACCACGGATGCTCTTTCATCGAGCCCTGTTATATGGGAAAACTCAGTGCCAAATGCTTAATGCACAGACTACCCTATTCCAGTAGCTGAAGTTTATAACTTTTTAGACACTCATTCCACCAGGGGACTCGAACACTGGCCAACAAGGTGGCAGTTGCATGCTGTATCCACTACACCACACTTCAAAGCCATTAAGAGAGGTAGGAAGTCTGGGGTATTTAACCAACCAGTACTCCAATCCTCTCCCAAGCGATGAGATAGTGTGGGACCCCGGATGCTCTTTCATCGAGCCCTGTTATATGGGAAAACTCAGTGCCAAATGCTTAACGCACAGACTACCCTATTCCAGTAGCTGAAGTTTATAAATTTTTAGACACTCATCCCACCAGGGGACTTGAACACTGGCCAACAAGGTGGCAGTTGCATGCTGTATCCACTACACCATACTTCAAAGCCATTAAGAGAGGTAGGAATTCTGAGGTATTTAACCAACCAGAACTCCAATCCTCTCCCAGGCAATGAGATAGTGTGGGACCCCGGATGCTCTTTCATCGAGCCCTGTTATATGGGAAAACTCAGTGCCAAATGCTTAATGCACAGACTACCCTATTCCAGTAGCTGAAGTTTATAACTTTTTAGACACTCATTCCACCAGGGGACTCGAACACTGGCCAACGAGGTGGCAGTTGCATGCTGTATCCACTACACCAGACTTCAAAGCCATTAAGAGAGGTAGGAAGTCTGGGGTATTTAACCAACCAGAACTCCAATCCTCTCCCAAGCGATGAGATAGTGTGGGACCCCGGATGCTCTTTCATCGAGCCCTGTTATATGGGAAAACTCAGTGCCAAATGCTTAACGCACAGACTACCCTATTCCAGTAGCTGAAGTTTATAAATTTTTAGACACTCATCCCACCAGGGGACTTGAACACTGGCCAACAAGGTGGCAGTTGCATGCTGTATCCACTACACCATACTTCAAAGCCATTAAGAGAGGTAGGAATTCTGGGGTATTTAACCAACCAGAACTCCAATCCTCTCCCAGGCGATGAGATAGTGTGGGACCCCGGATGCTCTTTCATCGAGCCCTGTTATATGGGAAAACTCAGTGCCAAATGCTTAATGGAGACTACCCTATTCCAGTAGCTGAAGTTTATAACTTTTTAGACACTCATCCCACCAGGGGACTCGAACACTGGCCAACAAGGTGGCAGTTGCCTGCTGTATCCACTACACCATACTTCAAAGCCATTAAGAGAGGTAGGAATTCTGAGGTATTTAACCAACCAGAACTCCAATCCTCTCCCAGGCGATGAGATAGTGTGGGACCCCGGATGCTCTTTCATCGAGCCCTGTTATATGGGAAAACTCAGTGCCAAATGCTTAATGCACAGACTACCCTATTCCAGTAGCTGAAGTTTATAACTTTTTAGACACTCATTCCACCAGGGGACTCGAACACTGGCCAACAAGGTGGCAGTTGCATGCTGTATCCACTACACCACACTTCAAAGCCATTAAGAGAGGTAGGAAGTCTGGGGTATTTAACCAACCAGAACTCCAATCCTCTCCCAGGCGATGAGATAGTGTGGGACCCCGGATGCTCTTTCATCGAGCCCTGTTATATGGGAAAACTCAGTGCCAAATGCTCAATGCACAGACTACCCTATTCCAGTAGCTGAAGTTTATAAATTTTTAGACACTCATCCCACCAGGGGACTCGAACACTGGCCAACAAGGTGGCAGTTGCATGCTGTATCCACTACACCATACTTCAAAGCCATTAAGAGAGGTAGGAATTCTGAGGTATTTAACCAACCAGAACTCCAATCCTCTCCCAGGCGATGAGATAGTGTGGGACCCCAGATGCTCTTTCATCGAGCCCTGTTATATGGGAAAACTCAGTGCCAAATGCTTAATGGAGACTACCCTATTCCAGTAGCTGAAGTTTATAACTTTTTAGACACTCATCCCACCAGGGGACTCGAACACTGGCCAACAAGGTGGCAGTTGCCTGCTGTATCCACTACACCATACTTCAAAGCCATTAAGAGAGGTAGGAATTCTGAGGTATTTAACCAACC
>NW_027191179.1:0-14866 GCF_040958095.1 Procambarus clarkii
ACTCCAATCCTCTCCCAGGCAATGAGATAGTGTGGGACCTCTGATGCTCTTTCATCGATTCGTGTTATATGGGAAAACTCAGTGCCAAATGCTAAATGCACAGACTACCCTATTCCAGTAGCTGAAGTTTATAACTTTTTAGACACTCAACCCACCAGGGGACTCGAACACTGGCCAACAAGTTGGCAGTTGCATGCTGTATCCACTACACCATACTTCAAAGCCCTTAAGAGAGGTATGAATTCTAGGGTATTTAACCAACCAGAACTCCAATCCTCTCCCAGGCAATGAGATAGTGTGGGACCTCTGATGCTCTTTCATCGATTCCTGTTATATGGGAAAACTCAGTGCCAAATGCTTAATGCACAGACTACCCCATTCCAGTAGCTGAAGTTTATAACTTTTTAGACACTCAACCCACCAGGGGACTCGAACACTGGCCAACAAGGTGCAGTTCCATGATGTATCCACTACACCATACTTCAAAGCCATTAAGAGAGGTAGGAATTCTGGGGTATTTAACCAACCAGAACTCCAATCCTCTCCCAGGCAATGAGATAGTGTGGGATCTCTGATGCTCTTTCATCGATTCCTGTTATATGGGAAAACTCAGTGCTTAATGCACAGACTACCCTATTCCAGTAGCTGAAGTTTATAACTTTTCAGACACTCAACCATCCAGGGGACTCGAACACTGGCCAACAAGGTGGCAGTTGCATGCTGTATCCACTACACCATACTTCAAAGCCATTAGGAGAGGTAGGAATTCTGGGGTATTTAACCAACCAGAACTCCAATCCTCTCCCAGGCAATGAGATAGTGAGGGACCTCTGATGCTCTTTCATCGATTCCTGTTATGTGGGAAAACTCAGTGCCAAATGCTTAATGCACAGACTACCCTATTCCAGTAGCTGAAGTTTATAACTTTTTAGACACTCAACCCACCAGGGGACTCGAACACTGGCCAACAAGGTAGCAGTTGCATGCTGTATCCACTACACCATACTTCAGAGCCATTAAGAGAGGTAGGAATTCTGGGGTATTTAACCAAACAGAACTCCAATCCTCTCCCAGGCAATGAGATAGTGTGGGACCTCTGATGCTATTTCATCGATTCCTGTTATATGGGAAACCTCAGTGCCAAATGCTAAATGCACAGACTACCCTATTCCAGTAGCTGAAGTTTATAACTTTTTAGACACTCAACCCACCAGGGGACTCGAACACTGGCCAACAAGGTGGCAGTTGCATGCTGTATCCACTACACCATACTTCAAAGCCATTAAGAGAGGTAGGAATTCTGGGGTATTTAACCAACCAGAACTCCAATCCTCTCCCAGGCAATGAGATAGTGTGGGACCTCTGATGCTCTTTCATCGATTCCTGTTATATGGGAAAACTAAATGCCAAATGCTTAATGCACAGACTACCCTATTCTAGTAGCTGAAGTTTATAACTTTTTAGACACTCAACCCACCAGGGGACTCGAACACTGGCAAACAAGGTGGCAGTTGCATGCTGTATCCACTACACCATACTTCAAAGCCATTAAGAGAGGTAGGAATTCTGGGGTATTTAACCAACCAGAACTCCAATCCTCTCCCAGGCCATGAGATAGTGTGGGACCTCTGATGCTCTTTCATCGATTCCTGTTATATGGGAAAACTCAGTGCCAAATGCTTAATGCACAGACTACCCTATTCCAGTAGCTGAAGTTTATAACTTTTTAGACACTCAACCCACTAGGGGACTCGAACACTGGCACACAAGGTGGCAGTTGCATGCTGTATCCACTACACCATACTTCAAAGCCATTAAGAGAGGTAGGAATTCTAGGGTATTTAACCAACCAGAACTCCAATCATCTCCCAGGCAATGAGATAGTGTGGGACCTCTGATGCTCTTTCATCGATTCCTGTTATATGGGAAAACTCAGTGCCAAATGCTTAATGCACAGACTACCCTATTCCAGTAGCTGAAGTTTATAACTTTTTAGACACTCAACCCACCAGGGGACTCGAACACTGGCCAACAAGGTGGCAGTTGCATGCTGTATCCACTACACCATACTTCAAAGCCATTAAGAGAGGTAGGAATTCTGGGGTATTTAACCAACCAGAACTCCAATCCTCTCCCAGGCAATGAGATAGTGTGGGACCTCTGATGCTCTTGCATCGATTCCTGTTATATGGGAAAACTCAGTGCCAAATGCTTATTGCACAGACTACCCTATTCCAGTAGCTGAAGTTTATAACTTTTTAGTACTCAACCCACCAGGGGACTCGAACACTGGCCAACAAGGTGGCGGTTGCATCCTGTATCCACTACACCATACTTCAAAGCCATTAAGAGAGGTAGGAATTCTGGGGTATTTAACCAACCAGAACTCCAATCCTCTCCCAGGCAATGAGATAGTGTGGGACCTCTGATGCTCTTTCATCGATTCCTGTTATATGGGAAAACTCAGTGCCAAATGCTTAAAGCACAGACTACCCTACTCCAGTAGCTGAAGTTTATAACTTTTTAGACACTCAACCCACCAGGGGACTCGAACACTGGCAAACAAGGTGGCAGTTGCATGCTGTATCCACTACACCATACTTCAAAGCCATTAAGAGAGGTAGGAATTCTGGGGTATTTAACCAACCAGAACTCCAATCCTCTCCCAGGCAATGAGATAGTGTGGGACCTCTGATGCTATTTCATCGAATCCTGTTATATGGGAAACCTCAGTGCCAAATGCTAAATGCACAGACTACCCTATTCCAGTAGCTGAAGTTTATAGCTTTTTAGACACTCAACCCACCAGGGGACTCGAACACTGGCCAACAAGGTGGCAGTTGCATGCTGTATCCACTACACCATACTTCAAAGCCATTAAGAGAGGTAGGAATTCTGGGGTATTTAACCAACCAGAACTCCAATCCTCTCCCAGGCAATGAGATAGTGTGCGACCTCTGATGCTCTTTCATCGATTCGTGTTATATGGGAAAACTCAGTGCCAAATGCTAAATGCACAGACTACCCTATTCCAGTAGCTGAAGTTTATAACTTTTTAGACACTCAACCCACTAGAGGACTCGAACACTGGCCAACAAGGTGGCAGTTGCATGCTGTATCCACTACACCATACTTCAAAGCCCTTAAGAGAGGTAGGAATTCTAGGGTATTTAACCAACCAGAACTCCAATCCTCTCCCAGGCAATGAGATAGTGTGGGACCTCTGATGCTCTTTCATCGATTCCTGTTATATGGGAAAACTCAGTGCCAAATGCTTAATGCACAGACTACCCCATTCCAGTAGTTGAAGTTTATAACTTTTTAGACACTCAACCCACCAGGGGACTCGAACACTGGCCAACAAGGTGCAGTTCCATGATGTATCCACTACACCATACTTCAAAGCCATTAAGAGAGGTAGGAATTCTGGGGTATTTAACCAACCAGAACTCCAATCCTCTCCCAGGCAATGAGATAGTGTGGGATCTCTGATGCTCTTTCATCGATTCCTGTTATATGGGAAAACTCAGTGCTTAATGCACAGACTACCCTATTCCAGTAGCTGAAGTTTATAACTTTTTAGACACTCAACCCACCAGGGGACTCGAACACTGGCCAACAAGGTAGCAGTTGCATGCTGTATCCACTACACCATACTTCAGAGCCATTAAGAGAGGTAGGAATTCTGGGGTATTTAACCAAACAGAACTCCAATCCTCTCCCAGGCAATGAGATAGTGTGGGACCTCTGATGCTATTTCATCGATTCCTGTTATATGGGAAACCTCAGTGCCAAATGCTAAATGCACAGACTACCCTATTCCAGTAGCTGAAGTTTATAACTTTTTAGACACTCAACCCACCAGGGGACTCGAACACTGGCCAACAAGGTGGCAGTTGCATGCTGTATCCACTACACCATACTTCAAAGCCATTAAGAGAGGTAGGAATTCTGGGGTATTTAACCAACCAGAACTCCAATCCTCTCCCAGGCAATGAGATAGTGTGGGACCTCTGATGCTCTTTCATCGATTCCTGTTATATGGGAAAACTAAATGCCAAATGCTTAATGCACAGACTACCCTATTCTAGTAGCTGAAGTTTATAACTTTTTAGACACTCAACCCACCAGGGGACTCGAACACTGGCAAACAAGGTGGCAGTTGCATGCTGTATCCACTACACCATACTTCAAAGCCATTAAGAGAGGTAGGAATTCTGGGGTATTTAACCAACCAGAACTCCAATCCTCTCCCAGGCAATGAAATAGTGTGGGACCTCTGATGCTCTTTCATCGATTCCTGTTATATGGGAAAACTCAGTGCCAAATGCACAGACTACCCTATTCCAGTAGCTGAAGTTTATAACTTTTTAGACACTCAACCCACTAGGGGACTCGAACACTGGCCAACAAGGTGGCAGTTGCATGCTGTATCCACTACATCATACTTCAAAGCCATTAAGAGAGGTAGGAATTCTAGGGTATTTAACCAACCAGAACTCCAATCATCTCCCAGGCAATGAGATAGTGTGGGACCTCTGATGCTCTTTTTAACCTGTTATATGGGAAAACTCAGTGCCAAATGCTTAATGCACAGACTACCCTATTCCAGTAGCTGAAGTTTATAACTTTTTAGACACTCAACCCACCAGGGGACTCGAACACTGGCCAACAAGGTGGCAGTGTCATGCTGTATCCACTACACCATACTTCAAAGCCATTAACAGAGGTAGGAATTCTGGGGTACTTAACCAACCAGAACTCCAATCCTCTCCCAGGCAATGAGATAGTGTGGGACCTCTGATGCTCTTGCATCGATTCCTGTTATATGGGAAAACTCAGTGCCAAATGCTTAATGCATAGACTACCCTATTCCAGTAGCTGAAGTTTATAACTTTTTAGTACTCAACCCACCAGGGGACTCGAACACTGGCCAACAAGGTGGCGGTTGCATCCTGTATCCACTACACCATACATCAAAGCCATTAAGAGAGGTAGGAATTCTGGGGTATTTAACCAACCAGAACTCCAATCCTCTCCCAGGCAATGAGATAGTGTGGGACCTCTGATGCTCTTTCATCGATTCCTGTTATATGGGAAAACTCAGTGCCAAATGCTTAAAGCACAGACTACCCTACTCCAGTAGCTGAAGTTTATAACTTTTTAGACACCCAACCCACCAGGGGACTCGAACACTGGCAAACAAGGTGGCAGTTGCATGCTGTATCCACTACACCATACTTCAAAGCCATTAAGAGAGGTAGGAATTCTGGGGTATTTAACCAACCAGAACTCCAATCCTCTCCCAGGCAATGAGATAGTGTGGGACCTCTGATGCTCTTTCATCGATTCCTGTTATATGGGAAAACTCAGTGCCAAATGCTTAATGCACAGACTACCCTATTCCAGTAGCAGAAGTTTATAACTTTTTAGACACTCAACCCACCAGGGGACTCGAACACTGGCCAACAAGGTGGCAGTTGCATGCTGTATCCACTACACCATACTTCAAAGCCATTAAGAGAGGTAGGAATTCTGGGGTATTTAACCAACCAGAACTCCAATCCTCTCCCAGGCAATGAGATAATGTGGGATCTCTGATGCTCTTTCATCGATTCCTGTTATATGGGAAAACACAGTGCCAAATGCTTAATGCACAGACTACCCTATTCCAGTAGCTGAAGTTTATAACTTTTTAGACACTCAACCCACCAGGGGACTCGAACACTGGCCAACAAGGTGGCAGTTGCATGCTGTATACACTACACCATACTTCAAAGCCATTAAGAGAGGTAGGAATTCTGGGGTATTTAACCAACCAGAACTCCAATCCTCTCCCAGGCAATGAGATAATGTGGGATCTCTGATGCTCTTTCATCGATTCCTGTTATATGGGAAAACACAGTGCCAAATGCTTAATGCACAGACTACCCTATTCCAGTAGCTGAAGTTTATAACTTTTTAGACACTCAACCCACCAGGGGACTCGAACACTGGCCAACAAGGTGGCAGTTGCATGCTGTATCCACTACACCATACTTCAAAGCCATTAAGAGAGGTAGGAATTCTGGGGTATTTAACCAACCAGAACTCCAATCCTCTCCCAGGCAATGAGATAGTGTGGGACCTCTGATGCTCTTTCATCGATTCCTGTTATATGGGAAAACACAGTGCCAAATGCTTAATGCACAGACTACCCTATTCCAGTAGCTGAAGTTTATAACTTTTTAGACACTCAACCCACCAGGGGACTCGAACACTGGCCAACAAGGTGGCAGTTGCATGCTGTATCCACTACACCATACTTCAAAGCCATTAAGAGAGGTAGGAATTCTGGGGTATTTAACCAACCAGAACTCCAATCCTCTCCCAGGCAATGAGATAGTGTGGGACCTCTGATGCTCTTTCATCGATTCCTGTTATATGGGAAAACTCAGTGCCAAATGCTTACTGCACAGACTACCCTATTCCAGTAGCTGAAGTTTATAACTTTTTAGACACTCAACCCACCAGGGGACTCGAACACTGGCCAACAAGGTGGCAGTTGCATGCTGTATCCACTACACCATACTTCAAAGCCATTAAGAGAGGTAGGAATTCTGGGGTATTTAACCAACCAGAACTCCAATCCTCTCCCAGGCAATGAGATAGTGTGGGACCTCTGATGCTCTTTCATCGATTCCTGTTATATGGGAAAACTCAGTGCCAAATGCTTAATGCACAGACTACCCTATTCCAGTAGCTGAAGTTTACAACTTTTTAGACACTCAACCCACCAGGGGACTCGAACACTGGCCAACAAGGTGGCAGTTGCATGCTGTATCCACAACACCATACTTCAAAGCCATTAAGAGAGGTAGGAATTCTGGGGTATTTAACCAACCAGAACTCCAATCCTCTCCCAGGCAATGAGATAGTGTGGGACCTCTGATGCTCTTTCATCGATTCCTGTTATATGGGAAAACTCAGTGCCAAATGCTTAATGCACAGACTACCCTATTCCAGTAGCTGAAGTTTATAACTTTTTAGACACTCAACCCACCAGGGGACTCGAACACTGGCCAACAAGGTGGCAGTTGCATGCTGAATCCACTACACCATACTTCAAAGCCATTAAGAGAGGTAGGAATTCTGGGGTATTTAACCAACCAGAACTCCAATCCTCTCCCAGGCAATGAGATAATGTGGGATCTCTGATGCTCTTTCATCGATTCCTGTTATATGGGAAAACACAGTGCCAAATGCTTAATGCACAGACTACCCTATTCCAGTAGCTGAAGTTTATAACTTTTTAGACACTCAACCCACCAGGGGACTCGAACACTGGCCAACAAGGTGGCAGTTGCATGCTGTTTCCACTACACCATACTTCAAAGCCATTAAGAGAGGTAGGAATTCTGGGGTATTTAACCAACCAGAACTCCAATCCTCTCCCAGGCAATGAGATAGTGTGGGACCTCTGAAAGCACAGACTGGATACCTCTGTATCCAGTAGCTGAAGTTTATAACTTTTTAGACACTCAACCCACCAGGGGACTCGAACACTGGCAAACAAGGTGGCAGTTGCATGCTGTATCCACTACACCATACTTCAAAGCCATTAAGAGAGGTAGGAATTCTGGGGTATTTAACCAACAAGAACTCCAATCCTCTCCCAGGCAATGAGATAGTGTGGGACCTCTGATGCTCTTTCATCGATTCCTGTTATATGGGAAAACTCAGTGCCAAATGCTTAATGCACAGACTACCCTATTCCAGTAGCTGAAGTTTATAACTTTTTAGACACTCAACCCACCAGGGGACTCGAACACTGGCCAACAAGGTGGCAGTTGCATGCTGTATCCACTACACCATACTTCAAAGCCATTAAGAGAGGTAGGAATTCTGGGGTATTTAACCAACCAGAACTCCAATCCTCTCCCAGGCAATGAGATAATGTGGGATCTCTGATGCTCTTTCATCGATTCCTGTTATATGGGAAAACACAGTGCCAAATGCTTAATGCACAGACTACCCTATTCCAGTAGCTGAAGTTTATAACTTTTTAGACACTCAACCCACCAGGGGACTCGAACACTGGCCAACAAGGTGGCAGTTGCATGCTGTATCCACTACACCATACTTCAAAGCCATTAAGAGAGGTAGGAATTCTGGGGTATTTAACCAACCAGAACTCCAATCCTCTCCCAGGCAATGAGATAGTGTGGGACCTCTGATGCTCTTTCATCGATTCCTGTTATATGGGAAAACTCAGTGCCAAATGCTTACTGCACAGACTACCCTATTCCAGTAGCTGAAGTTTATAACTTTTTAGACACTCAACCCACCAGGGGACTCGAACACTGGCCAAAAAGGTGGCAGTTGCATGCTGTATCCACTACACCATACTTCAAAGCCATTAAGAGAGGTAGGAATTCTGGGGTATTTAACCAACCAGAACTCCAATCCTCTCCCAGGCAATGAGATAGTGTGGGACCTCTGATGCTCTTGCATCGATTCCTGTTATATGGGAAAACTCAGTGCCAAATGCTTAATGCACAGACTACCCTATTCCAGTAGCTGAAGTTTATAACTTTTTAGTACTCAACCCACCAGGGGACTCGAACACTGGCCAACAAGGTGGCGGTTGCATCCTGTATCCACTACACCATACTTCAAAGCCATTAAGAGAGGTAGGAATTCTGGGGTATTTAACCAACCAGAACTCCAATCCTCTCCCAGGCAATGAGATAGTGTGGGACCTCTGAAAGCACAGACTGGATACCTCTGTATCCAGTAGCTGAAGTTTATAACTTTTTAGACACTCAACCCACCTGGGGACTCGAACACTGGCAAACAAGGTGGCAGTTGCATGCTGTATCCACTACACCATACTTCAAAGCCATTAAGAGAGGTAGGAATTCTGGGGTATTTAACCAACCAGAACTCCAATCCTCTCCCAGGCAATGAGATAGTGTGGGACCTCTGATGCTCTTTCATCGATTCCTGTTATATGGGAAAACTCAGTGCCAAATGCTTAATGCACAGACTACCCTATTCCAGAAGCAGAAGTTTATAACTTTTTAGACACTCAACCCACCAGGGGACTCGAACACTGGCCAACAAGGTGGCAGTTGCATGCTGTATCCACTACACCATACTTCAAAGCCATTAAGAGAGGTAGGAATTCTGGGGTATTTAACCAACCAGAACTCCAATCCTCTCCCAGGCAATGAGATAATGTGGGATCTCTGATGCTCTTTCATCGATTCCTGTTATATGGGAAAACACAGTGCCAAATGCTTAATGCACAGACTACCCTATTCCAGTAGCTGAAGTTTATAACTTTTTAGACACTCAACCCACCAGGGGACTCGAACACTGGCCAACAAGGTGGCAGTTGCATGCTGTATCCACTACACCATACTTCAAAGCCATTAAGAGAGGTAGGAATTCTGGGGTATTTAACCAACCAGAACTCCAATCCTCTCCCAGGCAATGAGATAGTGTGGGACCTCTGATGCTCTTTCATCGATTCCTGTTATATGGGAAAACTCAGTGCCAAATGCTTACTGCACAGACTACCCTATTCCAGTAGCTGAAGTTTATAACTTTTTAGACACTCAACCCACCAGGGGACTCGAACACTGGCCAACAAGGTGGCAGTTGCATGCTGTATCCACTACACCATACTTCAAAGCCATTAAGAGAGGTAGGAATTCTGGGGTATTTAACCAACCAGAACTCCAATCCTCTCCCAGGCAATGAGATAGTGTGGGACCTCTGATGCTCTTGCATCGATTCCTGTTATATGGGAAAACTCAGTGCCAAATGCTTAATGCACAGACTACCCTATTCCAGTAGCTGAAGTTTATAACTTTTTAGTACTCAACCCACCAGGGGACTCGAACACTGGCCAACAAGGTGGCGGTTGCATCCTGTATCCACTACACCATACATCAAAGCCATTAAGAGAGGTAGGAATTCTGGGGTATTTAACCAACCAGAACTCCAATCCTCTCCCAGGCAATGAGATAGTGTGGGACCTCTGATGCTCTTTCATCGATTCCTGTTATATGGGAAAACTCAGTGCCAAATGCTTAAAGCACAGACTACCCTACTCCAGTAGCTGAAGTTTATAACTTTTTAGACACTCAACCCACCAGGGGACTCGAACACTGGCCAACAAGGTGGCAGTTGCATGCTGTATCCACTACACCATACTTCAAAGCCATTAAGAGAGGTAGGAATTCTGGGGTATTTAACCAACCAGAACTCCAATCCTCTCCCAGGCAATGAGATAATGTGGGATCTCTGATGCTCTTTCATCGATTCCTGTTATATGGGAAAACACAGTGCCAAATGCTTAATGCACAGACTACCCTATTCCAGTAGCTGAAGTTTATAACTTTTTAGACACTCAACCCACCAGGGGACTCGAACACTGGCCAACAAGGTGGCAGTTGCATGCTGTATCCACTACACCATACTTCAAAGCCATTAAGAGAGGTAGGAATTCTGGGGTATTTAACCAACCAGAACTCCAATCCTCTCCCAGGCAATGAGATAGTGTGGGACCTCTGATGCTCTTTCATCGATTCCTGTTATATGGGAAAACTAAATGCCAAATGCTTAATGCACAGACTACCCTATTCCAGTAGCAGAAGTTTATAACTTTTTAGACACTCAACCCACCAGGGGACTCGAACACTGGCCAACAAGGTGGCAGTTGCATGCTGTATCCACTACACCATACTTCAAAGCCATTAAGAGAGGTAGGAATTCTGGGGTATTTAACCAACCAGAACTCCAATCCTCTCCCAGGCAATGAGATAATGTGGGATCTCTGATGCTCTTTCATCGATTCCTGTTATATGGGAAAACACAGTGCCAAATGCTTAAAGCACAGACTACCCTATTCAAGTAGCTGAAGTTTATAACTTTTTAGACACTCAACCCACCAGGGGACTCGAACACTGGCCAAGAAGGTGGCAGTTGCATGCTGTATCCACTACACCATAATTCAAAGCCATTAAGAGAGGTAGGAATTCTGGGGTATTTAACCAACCAGAACTCCAATCCTCTCCCAGGCAATGAGATAGTGTGGGACCTCTGATGCTCTTGCATCGATTCCTGTTATATGGGAAAACTCAGTGCCAAATGCTTAATGCACAGACTACCCTATTCCAGTAGCTGAAGTTTATAACTTTTTAGTACTCAACCCACCAGGGGACTCGAACACTGGCCAACAAGGTGGCGGTTGCATCCTGTATCCACTACACCATACTTCAAAGCCATTAAGAGAGGTAGGAATTCTGGGGTATTTAACCAACCAGAACTCCAATCCTCTCCCAGGCAATGAGATAGTGTGGGACCTCTGAAAGCACAGACTGGATACCTCTGTATCCAGTAGCTGAAGTTTATAACTTTTTAGACACTCAACCCACCAGGGGACTCGAACACTGGCAAACAAGGTGGCAGTTGCATGCTGTATCCACTACACCATACTTCAAAGCTATTAAGAGAGGTAGGAATTCTGGGGTATTTAACCAACCAGAACTCCAATCCTCTCCCAGGCAATGAGATAGTGTGGGACCTCTGATGCTCTTTCATCGATTCCTGTTATATGGGAAAACTCAGTGCCAAATGCTTAATGCACAGACTACCCTATTCCAGTAGCAGAAGTTTATAACTTTTTAGACACTCAACCCACCAGGGGACTCGAACACTGGCCAACAAGGTGGCAGTTGCATGCTGTATCCACTACACCATACTTCAAAGCCATTAAGAGAGGTAGAAATTCTGGGGTATTTAACCAACCAGAACTCCAATCCTCTCCCAGGCAATGAGATAATGTGGGATCTCTGATGCTCTTTCATCGATTCCTGTTATATGGGAAAACACAGTGCCAAATGCTTAATGCACAGACTACCCTATTCCAGTAGCTGAAGTTTATAACTTTTTAGACACTCAACCCACCAGGGGACTCGAACACTGGCCAACAAGGTGGCAGTTGCATGCTGTATCCACTACACCATACTTCAAAGCCATTAAGAGAGGTAGGAATTCTGGGGTATTTAACCAACCAGAACTCCAATCCTCTCCCAGGCAATGAGATAGTGTGGGACCTCTGATGCTCTTTCATCGATTCCTGTTATATGGGAAAACTCAGTGCCAAATGCTTACTGCACAGACTACCCTATTCCAGTAGCTGAAGTTTATAACTTTTTAGACACTCAACCCACCAGGGGACTCGAACACTGGCCAACAAGGTGGCAGTTGCATGCTGTATCCACTACACCATACTTCAAAGCCATTAAGAGAGGTAGGAATTCTGGGGTATTTAACCAACCAGAACTCCAATCCTCTCCCAGGCAATGAGATAGTGTGGGACCTCTGATGCTCTTTCATCGATTCCTGTTATATGGGAAAACTCAGTGCCAAATGCTTAATGCACAGACTACCCTATTCCAGTAGCTGAAGTTTACAACTTTTTAGACACTCAACCCACCAGGGGACTCGAACACTGGCCAACAAGGTGGCAGTTGCATGCTGTATCCACAACACCATACTTCAAAGCCATTAAGAGAGGTAGGAATTCTGGGGTATTTAACCAACCAGAACTCCAATCCTCTCCCAGGCAATGAGATAGTGTGGGACCTCTGATGCTCTTTCATCGATTCCTGTTATATGGGAAAACTCAGTGCCAAATGCTTAATGCACAGACTACCCTATTCCAGTAGCTGAAGTTTATAACTTTTTAGACACTCAACCCACCAGGGGACTCGAACACTGGCCAACAAGGTGGCAGTTGCATGCTGAATCCACTACACCATACTTCAAAGCCATTAAGAGAGGTAGGAATTCTGGGGTATTTAACCAACCAGAACTCCAATCCTCTCCCAGGCAATGAGATAATGTGGGATCTCTGATGCTCTTTCATCGATTCCTGTTATATGGGAAAACACAGTGCCAAATGCTTAATGCACAGACTACCCTATTCCAGTAGCTGAAGTTTATAACTTTTTAGACACTCAACCCACCAGGGGACTCGAACACTGGCCAACAAGGTGGCAGTTGCATGCTGTATCCACTACACCATACTTCAAAGCCATTAAGAGAGGTAGGAATTCTGGGGTATTTAACCAACCTGAACTCCAATCCTCTCCCAGGCAATGAGATAGTGTGGGACCTCTGAAAGCACAGACTGGATACCTCTGTATCCAGTAGCTGAAGTTTATAACTTTTTAGACACTCAACCCACCAGGGGACTCGAACACTGGCAAACAAGGTGGCAGTTGCATGCTGTATCCACTACACCATACTTCAAAGCCATTAAGAGAGGTAGGAATTCTGGGGTATTTAACCAACAAGAACTCCAATCCTCTCCCAGGCAATGAGATAGTGTGGGACCTCTGATGCTCTTTCATCGATTCCTGTTATATGGGAAAACTCAGTGCCAAATGCTTAATGCACAGACTACCCTATTCCAGTAGCAGAAGTTTATAACTTTTTAGACACTCAACCCACCAGGGGACTCGAACACTGGCCAACAAGGTGGCAGTTGCATGCTGTATCCACTACACCATACTTCAAAGCCATTAAGAGAGGTAGGAATTCTGGGGTATTTAACCAACCAGAACTCCAATCCTCTCCCAGGCAATGAGATAATGTGGGATCTCTGATGCTCTTTCATCGATTCCTGTTATATGGGAAAACACAGTGCCAAATGCTTAATGCACAGACTACCCTATTCCAGTAGCTGAAGTTTATAACTTTTTAGACACTCAACCCACCAGGGGACTCGAACACTGGCCAACAAGGTGGCAGTTGCATGCTGTATCCACTACACCATACTTCAAAGCCATTAAGAGAGGTAGGAATTCTGGGGTATTTAACCAACCAGAACTCCAATCCTCTCCCAGGCAATGAGATAGTGTGGGACCTCTGATGCTCTTTCATCGATTCCTGTTATATGGGAAAACTCAGTGCCAAATGCTTACTGCACAGACTACCCTATTCCAGTAGCTGAAGTTTATAACTTTTTAGACACTCAACCCACCAGGGGACTCGAACACTGGCCAACAAGGTGGCAGTTGCATGCTGTATCCACTACACCATACTTCAAAGCCATTAAGAGAGGTAGGAATTCTGGGGTATTTAACCAACCAGAACTCCAATCCTCTCCCAGGCAATGAGATAGTGTGGGACCTCTGATGCTCTTTCATCGATTCCTGTTATATGGGAAAACTCAGTGCCAAATGCTTAATGCACAGACTACCCTATTCCAGTAGCTGAAGTTTACAACTTTTTAGACACTCAACCCACCAGGGGACTCAAACACTGGCCAACAAGGTGGCAGTTGCATGCTGTATCCACTACACCATACTTCAAAGCCATTAAGAGAGGTAGGAATTCTGGGGTATTTAACCAACCAGAACTCCAATCCTCTCCCAGGCAATGAGATAGTGTGGGACCTCTGATGCTCTTTCATCGATTCCTGTTATATGGGAAAACTCAGTGCCAAATGCTTAATGCACAGACTACCCTATTCCAGTAGCTGAACTTATAACTTTTTAGACACTCAACCCACCAGGGGACTCGAACACTGGCAAACAAGGTGGCAGTTGCATGCTGTATCCACTACACCATACTTCAAAGCCATTAAGAGAGGTAGGAATTCTGGGGTATTTAACCAACCAGAACTCCAATTCTCTCCCAGGCAATGAGATAGTGTGGGACCTCTGATGCTCTTTCATCGATTCCTGTTATATGGGAAAACTCAGTGCCAAATGCTTAATGCACAGACTACCCTATTCCAGTAGCTGAAGTTTATAACTTTTTAGACACTCAACCCACCAGGGGACTCGAACACTGGCAAACAAGG
>NW_027191180.1:0-14851 GCF_040958095.1 Procambarus clarkii
GTGTGCTAGTAGTGTTGTTCTAGTGGTGGTGTGGTAGTAGTGTTGAACTAGTGTTGGTGTGGTTGCAGTGGTGTACTAGTTGTGGTGTGGTAGTAGTGGTGTACAAGTGGTGGTGAGGATAAGGTTTGTACTAGTTGTGGCGTGGTAGTAGTGGTGTACTAGTAGTGATGTACTAGTTGTGGTGTTGTAGTAGTGGTGTACTAGTTGTGTTGTTGTAGTAGTTATGTAATAGTTGTACTGTGGTAGTAGTGGTGTACTAGTTGTTGTGTACTAGTTACAACCCGAGTTGTGGGTTGGGTTGTCCGTAGAGAAGCATCAACGACGACAACACCACCAACCCACACGACTATAATATTGTGTACTAGTTGTGGTGTTGTAGTAGTGGTGTACTAGTTGTGGTGTGGTAGTAGTGGTGTACTACTTGTGGTGTGGTAGTATTGGTGTACTAAAGGTGCTGTTGTAGTAGTGGTGTACTAGTTGTTGTGTGGAAGAAGTGTTGTCCTAGTTGTGTAGTGGTAGTAGTGGTGTACTAGAGGTGATGTGGTAGTAGTGGTGTACTAGTTGTGGTGTGGTAGTAGTAGTGTACTACTTGTAGAGTGGTAGTAGTCGTGTGCTAGTGGTGATGTGGTAGTGGTGGTGTACTAGTTGTGGTGTGGTAGTAGTGGTGAACTACTTGTAGTGTGGTAGTAGTGGTGTACTAGTGGTGGAGTGGTAATAGTGGTATACTTTTGGTGATGTGGTATTAGTGGTGATGTGGTAGTAGTGGTGTACTAGTTGTGAAGTGGTAGTAGTAGTATACTGGTAGTGGCATAGTTGTCATGGTGTACCAGTTGTCGTGTACGATTTGTGGTGTGGTAGTAGTGGTGTACTTGTGATGGTGTGGTACTAGTGGTGTACTAGTGATGGTGTGGTAGTAGTGGTGTACTAGTGGTTTGGTAATAATGGTGTACTATTTTGGTGTGGTAGTAGTGGTGTACTAGTTGTGGTGTGGTAGTAGTGGTGTACTAGTTATGGTGTGGTAGTAGTGTTGCACTAGTTGTGGTGTAGTAGTATTGGTGTACTAGTAGTAGTATATTATTAGTGGTGTACTATTTCTGGTGTGGTAGTAGTGGTGTACTAGTGGTGGTCTACAAGTTGTGGTGTGGCATAGTGGTGTACTAGTGGTGATTTGGTAGTAGTGATGTACTAGTAGTGGTGTGCTAGTAATGGTGTACTAGTGGTGTTGTGGAAGTAGTGGTGTACTAGTTGTGGTGTTGTAGCAGTGGTGTACTAGTTGTAATGTTGTAGTAGTGGTGAACTACTTGTGGTGTGGTATTAGTGGTGTACTAGTTGTGGTGTGGTAGTAGTGGTGTACTAGTCGTCGTGTGGTAGTAGTGGGATACTAGTTGTAGTGTGGTAGTAGTGGTGTAATAGTTGTGGTGTGGTAGAAATTGTGTACAAGTTGTGGTGTGGTAGTAGTGGTGTACTAATTGTGGTGTTTTAGTGTTGGTGTACTAGTTGTGGTGTGGTAGTAGTGGTGTACTAGTGATGGTGAGGTGGTAGTGGTGTACTAGTGATGGTTTGGTAGTAGTGGTGTACTAGTTGTAGTGTGGTAGTAGTGGTGTACTAGAAGTGGTGTGGTAGTAGTGGTGCACTAGCTATAGTGTGGTAGTAGTGGTGTATTAGTGGTGGTGTGGTAATAGTGGTGTACTAGTTGTTGTGTGGTAATATTGGTGTACTAGTGATAATGTGGGAGTAGTGGTGTACTAGTGGTGGTGTGGCAGTAGTGGTGTACTTGTTGTGGTGTGGTAGTAGTGGTGTACTAGTGATGGTGTGGTAGCAGTGGTATACTAATGATGGTGAGGTAGTACTGGTGTACTTGTTGTTGTGTAGGTAAAGTGGTGTACTAATTGTGGTGTGGTAGTAGTGTTGTATTAGTGATCGTGTGGTAGTAGTGGTGTACTAGTGGTGGTGTGGTAGTAATGGTGTACTAGTGGTGTGGAAGTAGTGGTGTACCAGTTTTGGTGTGGTAGTAGTGATGTACTAGTTGTGGTGAGGTAGTAGTGGTGTACTAGTTGTGGAGTGGTAGTAGTAGTGTACTAGTTGTAGTGTGGTAGTATTGGTGTACTGGAAGTTGTGTACTATTGGTGGTGTACTATATCTGGTGTGGTATTAATGATGTACTAGTGGTGGTCTACAATTTATGGTGTGGTAGTAGTGTTGTACTAGTTATGATTTGGAAGTAGTGGTGTACTTTTGGTGGTGTGCAGGTAGTGTTGTTCTAGTGGTGGTGTGGTAGTAGTGTTGAACTAGTGTTGGTGTGGTTGTAGTAGTGTTCTAGTTGTTGTGTGGTAATAGTGGTGTACAAGTGGTGGTGAGGTAGAAGGTTCGTACTAGTTGTGGCGTGGTAGTAGTGGTGTACTAGTAGTGATGTACTAGTTGTGGTGTTGTAGTAGTGGTGTACTAGTTGTGTTGTTGTAGTAGTGGTGTAATAGTTGTACTGTGGTAGTAGTGGTGTACTAGTTGTTGTGTACTAGTTATGGTGTGGTAGTAGTAATGTACTAGTTGTGGTGTGGTAGTTGTGATGTGATAGTAGTTGTGTACTAGTTATGGTATGGTAGTTGTGGTGTGGTAGTAGTGGTGTACTATTTATAGTGTGATAGTAGTGGTGTACTAGGAATTGTGTGGCAGTAGTGGTGTGGTAGTAGTGGTGTACTAGTCGTGGTGTTGTTGTAGTTGTGTAATGGTGGTGGTGTACTAATTGTGGTGTGGTAGTTGTGATGTAGGAGTAGAGATGTACTAGTTGTAGTGTGGTAATAGAGGTGTACTAGTTGGGGTATATTATTAGTGGTGTACTAATAGTGGTGTGGTTGTAGTTGTTGTTATGATCTCAGCCTGCAGGAGAAACGAGTCTCCCTCCTTGAGAGTTACTCATCAAGCCTGACTTGTTTAGAAGGTCTAGCAAATATTGAGGTGATAACACATATGTAAAATAGTTGCTTGGATATATATAACAATTTGAGATTATGGGCAATGAAGAAGAAAACAGATAAATGACTGGTTAGGAGATGTGGACATTTTGTTGGAGGCGTGAGGCTCGCTTCGGGAGGGCTTTGACCTCACTTGAGTGCCAGACATCGCAGGGGTAATGCCGCGTTCCATTAAGCTCCCGTCAGAAGGGAACCCCTAGTGATATATCTCGAAGAGAAGAGAAGTGTGCAGACGTACCAGCTGTGGAATCGAGCTGGGGAAGTGTGGTCTCAAGTCCTGGGCGATAAGAAGTGTTTATTAAACCGCCCAGAGGCATTATTGTGGGCCGTGGAAGCGCCCTGACCAAGCTTCTCAGAGGGAGGAGCGCCTTCGACCAGACAATCTGTGGTTTGTCTTTGGGGAAGAAGTTGCTGAGAACTTCGAAGCCAGCACAGATGAAGTAGTTGATGAGACTCCAAGGTAGTGGAGGCGAGGACCTCGAGCTGTGAGGAGAAGCAGTGAAGAGGAGTGTCACGTGCTTCTGAAGAGGTGGTGAAGCACCATAGTTGCTCCAGGGAACTTCATTCTGTAGCAGCCCAGAGAGCTGTGGAGGACCCTAGCAGAAGGGTGAAGCACCGTAGTTCCTCAAGGAAACTTCATGATAGCAGCCTGGAGGAGCTGCAGAGGATCCTGGTAGTTAAGCCAGGAAGAACCTAAAGATATCAGGGTAGTGAACTTCCAGAGATGGAAGGGAAGTTCTGGTGGATTACTTGTAGGGAGTTGATAGTGTTTGGTTGTCATTAGCGTGCAAGACGCAGTGAGAGGTGAGTGATTGTTGGCATTCTTATGTCAAGGAGTGTTTTATACTTAAGTTTAGAGTTACAATCGTAGGCTGGATTACCTACAGATGTATGTGTTCTAGGACTGATAGGGTGATCGGTTGATCATTGCGGTGTATCAAGGAACATTTATGCTGATATATGTTATTGCATTTAAATGCTGATTTTCTTTGTACACATTTATAGATACATATATATATATATTCTCTTGCTGATGGAGCAACAGTGTATGTAGACTTGATCAACTTGAGGAGGTTGATAGTATCAGGTGGTGAACCAGGAGATAGGATACCACTTGATAAGCTGATGATAGAGTTCTGATGGTGTTGGAGTGCAACCTGATTGTAATATTATAGAGTATAGGATTCATTAATATTATATGTGTGTATGTATTGTGTATGTGCTTTGTCCAGTAAATGAATTCAAATTTGCTGGTATTTGACCTTGTCCTAGTGAGACTTCCCCATGAAATAGTACAGAAGGAGAGAGAGAGAGAAACAACCAAGATCCACTGCTGTGGACAGGGTAAAAGGTAATACTAATAGGTCAAAACGGGATTGAGGAGATCATATCACCTAAGAAGAGAGTGGGGAGTCACGGCGGCTCGTGTGGGTGTATGCACGTGAGAACGAGGCTAAGTGTTGGAGCCGCATCCCCTAAATGTGTGACGTTGAGCCCCTCTACAAGAGCCAGAAACGCCAAGGGTGATCTCCTAGTGAGGTTTAAGCACTCTATCGAGTTGTGGGTTGGGTTGTCCGTAGAGAAGGATCAACGACGACAACACCACCAACCCACAAGACTATAATATTGTGTACTAGTTGTGGTGTTGTAGTAGTGGTGTACTAGTTGTGGTGTGGTAGTAGTGGTGTACTACTTGTGGTGTGGTAGTATTGGTGTACTGATGGTGCTGTTGTAGTAGTGGTGTACTAGTTGTTGTGTGGAAGAAGTGTTGTTCTAGTTGTGTAGTGGTAGTAGTGGTGTACTAGTTGTGGTGTGGTAGTAGTAGTGTACTACTTGTAGAGTGGTAGTAGTCGTGTACTAGTGGTGATGTGGTTGTGGTGGTGTACTAGTTGTGGTGTGGTAGTAGTGGTGAACTACTTGTAGAGTGGTAGTAGTGGTGTACTAGTGGTGGAGTGGTAATAGTGGTATACTTTTGGTGAGTTGGTATTAGAGGTGTTTTAGTGGTGATGTGGTAGTAGTGGTGTACTAGTTGTGAAGTGGTAGTAGTTGTATACTGGTAGTGGTATAGTTGTCAGTGTGTACCAGTTGTCGTGTACGATTTGTGGTGTGGTAGTAGTGGTGTACTTGTGATGGTGTGGTACTAGTGGTGTACTAGTGATGGTGTGGTAGTAGTGGTGTACTAGTGGTGTGGTAATAATGGTGTACTATTTTGGTGTGGTAGTAGTGGTGTACTAGTTCTGGTGTGGTAGTTGTGGTGTACTAGTTATGGTGTGGTAGTATTGTTGCACTAGTTGTGGTTTGGTAGTATTGGTGTACTAGTAGTAGTGTATTATTAGTGGTGTACTATTTCTGGTGTGGTAGTAGTGGTGTACTAGTGGTGGTCTACAAGTTGTGGTGTGGTATAGTGGTGTACTAGTGGTGATTTGGTAGTAGTGATGTACTAGTAGTGGTGTGCTAGTAATGGTGTACTAGTGGTGTTGTGGAAGTAGTGGTGTTCTAGCTATGGTGTGGTAGTAGTGGTGTACAAGTGCTGGTGAGGTAGTAGGTTTGTACTAGTTGTGGTGTGGTAGTAATGGCGGAGAAGTTGTGGTGTTGTAGTAGTGGTGTACTAGTTGTGTTGTTGTAGTAGTGGTGTAATAGTTGTACTGTGGTAGCAGTGGTGTACTAGTTGTTGTGTACTAGTTATGGTGTGGTAGTATTAATGTACTAGTTGTGGTGTGGTAGTTAGGGTGTGATAGTAGTTGTGAATTAGTTATGGTATGGTAGTTGTGGTGTGGTAGTAGTGGTGTACTATTTATAGTGTGATAGTAGTGGTGTACTAGGAATTGTGTGGCAGTAGTGGTGTGGTAGTAGTGGTGTACTAGTCGTGGTGTTGTTGTAGTTGTGTAATGGTGGTGGTGTACTAATTGTGGTGTGGTAGTTGTGATGTAGGAGTAGAGATGTACTAGTTGTAGTGTGGTAATAGAGGTGTACTAGTTGGGGTATATTATTAGTGGTGTACTACTTGTCGTGTGGTTGTAGTTGTTGTTATGATCTCAGCCTGTAGGAGAAACGAGTCTCCCTCCTTGAGAGTTATTCATCAAGCCTGACTTGATTAGAAGGTCTAGCAAATATTGAGGTGATAACACATATGTAAAATAGTTGCTTGGATATATATAGCAATTTGAGATTATGGGCAATGAAGAAGAAAACAGATAAATGACTGGTTAGGAGATGTGGACATTTTGCGGGAGGCGTGAGGCTCGCTTCGGGAGGGCTTTGACCTCACTTGAGTGCCAGACATCGCAGGGGGAATGCCGCGCTCCGTTAAGCTCCTGTCAGAAGGGAACCCCTAGTGATATGTCTCGAAGAGAAGAGAAGTGTGCAGACGTAACAGCTGTGGAATCGAGCTGGGGGAGTGTGGTCTCAGGTCCTGGGCGATGAGAAGTGTTTATTAAACCGCCCAGAGGCATTATTGTGGGCCGTGGAAGCGCCTTGACCAAGCTTCTCAGAGGGAGGAGCGCCCTCGACCAGACAATCTGTGGTTTGTCTTTGATGAAGAAGTTGCTGAGAACTTCGAAGCCAGCACAGATGAAGTAGTTGATGAGACTCCAAGGTAGTGGAGGCGAGGACCTCGAGCTGTGAGGAGAAGCAGTGAAGAGGAGTGTCACGTGCTTCTGTAGAGGTGGTGAAGCACCATAGTTGCTCCCGGGAACTTCATGGTGTAGCAGCCAAGAGAGCTGTGGAGGACCCTAGCAGAAGGGTGGAAGCACCGTAGTTGCTCAAGGAAACTTCATGATAGCAACCTGGAGGAGCTGCAGAGGATCCTGGTAGTTAAGCCAGGAAGAACCTAAAGATATCAGGGTAGTGAACTTCCAGAGGTGGAAGGGAAGTTCTGGTGGATTACTTGTAGGGAGTTGATATTGTTTGGTTGTCATTAGCGTGCAAGACGCAGTGAGAGGTGAGTGATTGTTGGCATTCTTATGTCAAGGAGTGTTTTATACTTAAGTTTAGAGTTACAATCGTAGGCTGGATTACGTACAGATGTATTTGTTCCATTACACAACTACAACAACACCACGACTAGTACACCACTACTACCACACCACTACTGCCACACAATTCCTAGTACACCACTACTATCACACTATAAATAGTACACCACTACTACCACACCATAACTACCATACCATAACTAGTACACAACTACTATCACATCACAACTACCACACCACAACTAGTACATTACTACTACCACACCATAACTAGTACACAACAACTAGTACACCACTACTACCACAGTACAACTATTACACCACTACTGCAACAACACAACTAGTACACCACTACTACAACACCACAACTAGTACATCACTATTAGTACACCACTACTACCACGCCACAACTAGTACGAACCTTCTACCTCACCACCACTTGTACACCACTATTACCACACAACAACTAGTACACCACTACAACCACACCAACACTAGTTCAACACTACTACCACACCACCACTAGAACAACACTACCTGCACACCACCAAAAGTACACCACTACTTCCAAATCATAACTAGTACAACACTACTACCACACCATAAATTGTAGACCACCACTAGTACATCATTAATACCACACCAGATATAGTACACCACCAATAGTACACAACTTCCAGTACACCAATACTACCACACTACAACTAGTACACTACTACTACCACTCCACAACTAGTACACCACTACTACCTCACCACAACTAGTACATCACTACTACCACACCAAAACTGGTACACCACTACTTCCACACCACTAGTACACCATTACTACCACACCACCACTAGTACACCACTACTACCACACGATCACTAATACACCACTACTACCACACCACAATTAGTACACCACTTTACCTACACAACAACAAGTACACCACTACTACCTCACCATCATTAGTATACCACTGCTACCACACCATCACTAGTACACCACTACTACCACACCACAACAAGTACACCACTACTGCCACACCACCACTAGTACACCACTACTCCCACATTATCACTAGTACACCAATATTACCACACAACAACTAGTACACCACTATTACCACACCACCACTAATACACCACTACTACCACACTATAGCTAGTGCACCACTACTACCACACCACTTCTAGTACACCACTACTACCACACTACAACTAGTACACCACTACTACAACACCATCACTAGTACACCACTACCACCTCACCATCACTAGTACACCACTACTACCACACCACAACTAGTACACCAACACTAAAACACCACAATTAGTACACCACTACTACCACACCACAACTTGTACACAGTTTCTACCACACCACAACTATTACACCACTACTACCACACTACAACTAGTATCCCACTACTACCACACGACGACTAGTACACCACTACTACCACACTACAACTAGTACACCACTAATACCACACCACAAGTAGTTCACCACTACTACAACATTACAACTAGTACACCACTGCTACAACACCACAACTAGTACATCACACCTAATACACCACTTCGACAACACCACAACTAGTACACCACTACTACCACACCAGAACTAGTACACCACTACTACCACATTACAACTAGTACACCACTACTTCCACACTACAACTAGTACACTACTACTACCACACCACAACTAGTACACCACTACTACCACACCACAACTTCTCCGCCATTACAACCACATCACAACTAGTACAAACGTACTACCTCACCAGCACTTGTACACCACTACTACCACACCATAGCTAGTACACCACTACTTCCACAACACCACTAGTACACCATTACTAGCACACCACTACTAGTACATCACTACTACCAAATCACCACTAGTACACCACTATGCCACACCACAACTTGTAGACCACCACTAGTACACCACTACTACCACACCAGAAATAGTACACCACTAATAATATACTACTACTAGTACACCAATACTACTACACCACAACTAGTGCAACACTACTACCACACCATAACTAGTACACCACTACTACCACACCACAACTAGTACACCACTACTACCACACCAAAATAGTACACCATTATTACCAAACCACTAGTACACCACTACTACCACACCATCACTAGTACACCACTAGTACCACACCATCACAAGTACACCACTACTACCACACCACAAATCGTACACGACAACTGGTACACCATGACAACTATGCCACTACCAGTATACTACTACTACCACTTCACAACTAGTACACCACTACTACCACATCACCACTAATACCACATCACCAAAAGTATACCACTATTACCACTCCACCACTAGTACACCACTACTACCACACTACAAGTAGTTCACCACTACTACCACACCACAACTAGTACACCACCACTACCACATCACCACTAGTACACGACTACTACCACTCTACAAGTAGTACACTACTACTACCACACCACAACTAGTACACCACTACTCCCACATTATCACTAGTACACCAATACTACCACACCACAAGTAGTACACCACTACTACCACACCACAACTAGTACACCACTACTACAACACCACAACTAGTACACAATATTATAGTCTTGTGGGTTGGTGGTGTTGTCGTCGTTGATGCTTCTCTACGGACAACCCAACCCACAACTCGGGTTGTAACTAGTACACAACAACTAGTACACCACTACTACAACACCACAACTAGTACATCACTACTAGTACACCACTACTACCACGCCACAACTAGTACAAACCTTATCCTCACCACCACTTGTACACCACTACTACCACACCACAACTAGTACACCACTGCAACCACACCAACACTAGTTCAACACTACTACCACACCACCACTAGAACAACACTACTAGCACACCACCAAAAGTACACTACTACTACCAAATCACAACTAGTACAACACTACTACCACACCATAAATTGTAGACCACCACTAGTACATTATTAATACCACACCAGAAATAGTACACCACCAATAGTACACAACTTCCAGTACACCAATACTACCACACTACAACTAGTACACCACTATTTCCACACCACTAGTACACCATTACTACCACACCACCACTAGTACACCACTACTACCACACCATCACTAATAAACCACTACTACCACACCACAACTAGTACACCACTTTACCTACACAACAACAAGTACGCCACTACTACTACACCATCATTAGTATACCACTACTACCACACTATCGCTAGTGCACCACTACTACCACACCACATCTAGTATACCATTACTACCACACTACAACTAGTACATCTCTACTACCACACCACTAGTACACCACTACTACCACACCATCACTAGTACACCACTACTACCACACCATCACTAGTAAACCACTACTACCACACCACAACTAGTACACCACCACTAAAACACCACCATTAGTACACCACTACTACCACACCACAACTTGTACAATATTTCTACCACACCACAACTATTACACCACTACTACCACACCACAACTAGTATCCCACTACTAACACGTAACGTACACCACTACTACCACACCACAAATCGTACACGACAACTGGTACACCATGACAACTATACCACTACCAGTATATTACTACTACCACTTCACAACTAGTACACCACTACTACCATATCACCACTAATACCACATCACCAAAAGTATACCACTATTACCACTCCACCACTAGTACACCACTACTACCACTCTACAAGTAGTTCACCACTACTACCACACCACAACTAGTACACCACCACTACCACATCACCACTAGTACACGACTACTACCACTCTACAAGTAGTACACTACTACTACCACACCACAACTAGTACACCACTACTACCACATCACCTCTAGTACACCACTACTACCACTACACAACTAGTACAACACTTCTTCCACACAACAACTAGTACACCACTACTACAACAGCACCATTAGTACACCAATACTACCACACCACAAGTAGTACACCACTACTACCACACCACAACTAGTACACTACTACTACAACACCACAACTAGTACACAATATTATAGTCTTGTGGGTTGGTGGTGTTGTCGTCGTTGATCCTTCTCTACGGACAACCCAACCCACAACTCGGTAGAGTGCTTATACCTCACTAGGAGATCACCCTTGGCGTTTCTGGCTCTTGGAGAGGGGCTCAACGTCACACATTTAGGGGATGCGGCTCCAACACTTAGCCTCGTTCTCACGTGCACACATCCACACGAGCCGCCGTGACTCCCCACTCTCTTCTTAGGTGATATGATCTCCTCAATCCCCTTTTGACTTATTAGTATTACCTTTTACCCTGTCCACAGCAGTGGTTCTTGGTTGTTTCTCTCTCTCTCTCCTTCTGTACTATTTCATGGGGAAGTCTCACTAGGACAAGGTCAAATACCAGCAAATTTGAATTCATTTACTGGACAAAGCACATACACAATACATACACACATATAATAATAATGAATCCTATACTCTATAATATTACAATCAGGTTGCACTCCAACACCATCAGAACTCTATCATCAGCTTATCAAGTGGTATCCTATCTCCTGGTACACCACCTGATACTATCAACCTCCTCAAGTTGATCAAGTCTACATACACTGTTGCACCATCAGCAAGAGAATATATATATATGTATCTATAAATGTGTACAAAGAAAATCAGCATTTAAATGCAATAACATATATCAGCATAAATGTTCCTTGATACAATGCAATGATCAACCGATCACCCTATCAGTCCTAGAACACATACATCTGTAGGTAATCCAGCCTACGATTGTAACTCTAAACTTAAGTATAAAACACTCCTTGACATAAGAATGCCAACAATCACTCACCTCTCACTGCGTCTGGCACGCTAATGACAACCAAACACTATCAGCTCCCTACAAGTAATCCACCAGAACTTCCCTTCCACCTCTGGAAGTTCACTACCCTGATATCTTTAGGTTCTTCCTGGCTTAACTACCAGGATCCTCTGCAGCTCCTCCAGGCTGCTATCATGAAGTTTCCTTGAGCAACTACGGTGCTTCACCCTTCTGCTAGGGTCCTCCACAGCTCTCTGGGCTGCTACACCATGAAGTTCCCTGGAGCAACTATGGTGCTTCACCACCTCTACAGAAGCACGTGACACTCCTCTTCACTGCTTCTCCTCACAGCTCGAGGTCCTCGCCTCCACTACCTTGGAGTCTCATCAACTACTTCATCTGTGCTGGCTTCGAAGTTCTCAGCAACTTCTTCCCCAAAGACAAACCACAGATTGTCTGGTCGAGGGCGCTCCTCCCTCTGAGAAGCTTGGTCAGGGCGCTTCCACGGCCCACAATAATGCCTCTGGGCGGTTTAATAAACACTTCTCATCGCCCAGAACTTGAGACCACACTTCCCCAGCTCGATTCCACAGCTGGTACGTCTGCACACTTCTCTTCTCTTCGAGATATATCACTAGGGGTTCCCTTCTGACGGGAGCTTAACGGAACGCTGCATTCCCCCTGCGATGTCTGGCACTCAAGTGAGGTCAAAGCCCTCCCGAAGCGAGCCTCACGCCTCCAGCAAAATGTCCACATCTCCTAACCAGTCATTTATCTGTTTTCTTCTTCAATGCCCATAATCTCAAATTGTTATATATATCCAAGCAACTATTTTACATATGTGTAATCACCTCAATATTTGCTAGACCTTCTAATCAAGTCAGGCTTGATGAATAACTCTCAAGGAGGGAGACTCGTTTCTCCTGCAGGCTGAGATCATAACAACAACTACAACCACACCACAAGTAGTACACCACTAATAATATACCCCAACTAGTACACCTCTATTACCACACTACAACTAGTACATCTCTACTCCTACATCACAACTACCACACCACAATTAGTACACCACCACCATTACACAACTACAACAACACCACGACTAGTACACCACTACTACCACACCACTACTGCCACACAATTCCTAGTACACCACTACTATCACACTATAAATAGTACACAACTACTACCACACCACAACTACCATTCCATAACTAGTACACAACTACTATCACACCACAACTAGTACATTACTACTACCACACCATAACTAGTACACAACAACTAGTACACCACTACTACCACAGTACAACTATTACACCACTACTACAACAACACAACTAGTACACCACTACTACAACACCACAACTAGTACATCACTACTAGTACACCACTACTACCACGCCACAACTAGTACAAACCTTATCCTCACAACCACTTGTACACCACTACTACCACACCACAACTAGTACACCACTACAACCACACCAACACTAGTTCAACACTACTACCACACCACCACTAGAACAACACTACTAGCACACCACCAAAAGTACACCACTACTACCAAATCACAACTAGTACAACACTACTACCACACCATAAATTGTAGACCACCACTAGTACATTATTAATACCACACGAGAAATAGTACACCACCAATAGTACACAACTTCCAATACACCAATACTACCACACTACAACTAGTACACCACTACTACCTCTCCACAACTACTACTACACCACTACTACCACACCACAACTAGTACATCACTACTACCACACCAAAACTGGTACACCACTACTTCCACACCACTAGTACACCATTACTACCACACCACCACTAGTACGCCACTACTACTACACCATCATTAGTATACCACTACTACCACACTATCGCTAGTGCACCACTACTACGACACCACATCTAGTATACCATTACTACCACACTACAACTAGTACACCTCTACTACCACTCCACTAGTACACCACTACTACCACACCATCACTAGTACACCACTACTACCACACCATCACTAGTAAACCACTACTACCACACCACAACTAGTACACCACCACTAAAACACCACCATTAGTACACCACTACTACCACACCACAACTTGTACACAATTTCTACCACACCACAACTATTACACCACTACTACCACACCACAACTAGTATCCCACTACTACCACATAACGACTAGTACACCACTACTACCACACCACAACTAGTACACCACTAATACCACACCACAAGTAGTTCACCACTACTACAACATTACAAATAGTACACCACTGCTACAACACGACAACTAGTACATCACACCTAATACACCACTTCTACAACACCACAACTAGTACACCACTACTACCACACCAGAACTAGTACACCACTACTTCCACACTACAACTAGTACACTTCTACTACCACACCACAACTTCTCCACCATTACTACCACACCACAACTAGTACAAACCTACTACCTCACCAGCATTTGTACACCACTACTACCACAATACAGCTAGTACACCACTACTTCCACAACACCACTAGTACACCATCACTAGCACACCATTACTAGTGCATCACTACTACCAAATCACCACAAGTACACCACTATACCACACCACAACTTATAGACCACGACTAGTACACCACTACTACCACATCAGAAATAGTACACCACCAATAATACACTACTACTAGTACACCAATACTAACCCACCACAACTAGTTCAACACTACTACCACACCATAACTAGTACACCACTACTACCACACCACAACTAGTACACCACTACTACCACACCAAAATAGTACACCATTATTACCACACCACTAGTACACCACTACTACCACACCATCACTAGTACACCACTACTACCACACCACAAATCGTACACGAGAACTAGTACACCATCACAACTATACCACTACCAGTATACTACTACTACCACTGCACAACTAGTACACCACTACTACCACATCACCACTAAAACACCACTACTACCACATCACCAAAAGTATA
>NW_027191181.1:0-14826 GCF_040958095.1 Procambarus clarkii
GTGGAGGGTGGTGGTAGTGAAGGGTGGCGGTAGTGTAGGGTGGCAGTAGAGGAGAGTGGCAGTAGTGGTGGGCGGCAGTAGTGGAGGGTGGCAGTAGTGGAGGGTGGCAGTAGTGGAGGATGGTGGTAGTGTAGGGTTGCAGTAGTGGAGGGTGGCTGTAGTGGAGGGTGGAGGTAGTGGAGGGTGGCGGTAGAGGAGGGTGGCGGTAGTGTAGGGTGGCAGTAGAGTAGGGTGGTGGTAGTGTAGGGTTGCAGAAGTGGAGGGTGGTGGAAGTGGAGGGTGGTGGTAGTGGAGGGTGGTGGTAGTGGAGGGTTGCAGTAATGGAGGGTGGTGGTAGGGATGGTGGTGGTAGTGGAGGGTGGCGGTAGTGGAGGGTGGCGGTAGTGGAGGGTGGCGGTAGTGGAGGGTGGCGGTAGTGTAGGGTAGCAGTAGAGGAGGGTGGCAGTAGTGGAGGGTGGCAGTATAAGAGGGTGGCAGTAGTGGAGGGTGGCAGTATAAGAGGGTGGCAGTAGTGGAGGGTGGTAGTAGTAGAGGGTGGTGGTAGTGGAGGGTGGCGGTAGTGTAGGGTGGCAGTAGTGGAGGGTGGCAGTAGTGGAGGGTAGCAGTAGTGGAGGGTGGTGGAAGTGGAGGGTGGTGGTTTGGAGGGTGGTGGTAGTGGAGGGTGGCAGTAATGGAGGGTGGTGGTAGGGATGGTGGCGGTAGTGGAGGGTGGCAGTAGTGGAGGGTGGCAGTAGTGGAGGGTGGTGGAAGTGGAGGGTGGTGGTAGTGGAGGGTGGCAGTAGTGTAGGGTGACAGTAGTGTAGGGTGGCAGTAGTGGAGGGTGACAGTAGTGGAGGGTGGCAGTAGTGGAGGGTGGCAATAGTGGAGGGTGGCAGTAGTGGAGGGTGGCAATAGTGGAGGGTGGCATTAGTGGAAGGTGGCAGTAGTGGAGGGCGGTGGTAGTGAAGGGTGGCAGTAGTGGAGGGTGGCAGTAGTGGAGGGTGGTGATAGTGGAGGGTGGCAATAGTGATGGGAGGTGGTAGTGGAGGGTGGCAGTAGTGGAGGGAGGCAGTAGTGGAGGGTGCAGTAGTGGAGGATGGTGGTAGTGGAGGGTGGTGGTAGTGGAGAGTTGCAGCACTGGAGGGTGGTGGTAGTGGAGGGTAGCAGTAGTGAAGGGTGGCAGTAGTGGAGGGTGGCAGTAGTGGAGGGTGGCAGTAGTGGAGGGTGGCGGTAGTGGAGGGTGATAGTTGTGGAGGGTGGCAGTAGTAAAGGGTGGTGGTAGTGGAGGGTGGCAGTAGTGGAGGGTGACGGTAGTGGAGGGTGGTGGTAGTGGAGGGTGGCAGTAGTGGAGGGTGGCAGTAGTGTAGGGTGGCAGTAGTGTAGGGTGGCAGTAGTGGAGGGTGGTATTAGTGGAGGGTGACAGTAGTGGAGGGTGGCAGTAGTGGAGGGTGACAGTAGTGGAGGGTGGCAGTAGTGGAGGGTGGCAGTAGTGGAGGGTGACAGTAGTGGAGGAAGGCAGTAGTGGAGGGTGGCAGTAGTGGAGGGTGGCAGTAATGTAGGATGGCAGTAGTGGAGGGTGGTGGTAGTGGAGGGTGGCAGTAGTGGAGGGTGGTGGTAATGGAGGGTGCCAGTAGTGAAGGGTGATGGTAGTGGAGGGTAGCTGTAGTGGAGGGTGGCAGTAGTGGAGGCTGGTGGTAGTGGAGGGTGGCAGTAGTGGAGAGTGGTGGTAGTGGAGGGTGGTGGTATTGGAGGGTGGCAGTAGTGGAGGGTGGCGGTAGTGGAGGGTAGCAGTAGTGGAGGGTGGCAGTAGTGGAGGGTGGCGGTAGTGGTGGGTGGCAGTAGTGGAGGGTGGCATTAGTGTAGGGTGGCAGAAGTGGTGGTTGGGGATAGTGGAGGGAGCAGTAGTGGAGGATGGCATGAGTGGAGGATGGCAGTAGTGGAGGGTGGCAGTAGTGGAGGGTGACGGTAGTGGAGGATGGCAGTAGTGGAGGGTGGTGGTAGTGTAGGGTGGCAGTAGTGGAGGGTGGTGGTTGTGGAGGGTGGAGGTAGAGGAGGGTGGCGGTAGTGGAGGGTGGCAGTAGTGGAGGGTGGCAAAAGTGGACGGTGGCAGTAGTGGACGGTGGCGGTAGTGGAGGGTGGCGGTAGTTGAGGGTGGCGGTAGTGGAGGGTAGCAATAGTGATGGGTGGTGTTAGTGGAGGGTGGTGGTAGTGGAGGGTGGCGGTTGTGGAGGGCGGTGGTAGTGGAGGGTGGCAGTAGTGGAGGGTGGTAGTAGAGGAGGGTTGTAGAAGTGGAGGGTGGTGGTAGTGGAGGGTGGCAGTGTTGAAGGGTGGTAGTAGTGGAGGGTGGCAGTAGTGGAGGGTGGTGGTAGTGGAGGGTGGCAATAGTGGAGGGTGGCAGTAGTGGAGAGTGGTGGTAGTGGAGGGTGGCGGTAGTGGAGGGTGGTGGTAGTGGAGGGTGGCAATAGTAGAGGGTTGTAATAGTGGAGGGTTTTGGTAGTGGAGGGTGGCAGTAGTGGAGGGTGGTGGTAGTGGAGGGTGGCAGTAGTGGAGGGTGGTGATAGTGGATAGTGACATCAGTGGAGGCTGAAGGTAGTGGAGGGTGGTGGTAGTGGAGGGGGCCAATAGTGGAGGGTGGCAGTAGTGGAGGGTGGCAGTAGTGGAGGGTGGCAGTAGTGGAGGGTGGTGGTAGTGGAGGGTGGTGGTAGTGGAGGTTGGCAGTAGTGGAGGGTGGTGGTAGTGGATAGTGACATCAGTGGAGCCTGATGGTAGTGGAGGGAGGTGGTAGTGGAGGGGGCCAATAGTGGAGGGTGGCAGTAGTGGAGGGTGGCAGTAGTGGAGGGTGGCAGTAGTGGAGGGTGGTGGTAGTGGAGGGTGGTGGTAGTGGAGGGTGGCAGTAGAGGAGGGTGGCAGTAGTGGAGGAAGGCAGTAGAGGAGGGTGATGGTAGTGGAGGGTAGCAGTAGTGGAGGGAGGCAGTAGAGGAGGGTGGTGGTAGTGGAAGGTGGCAATAGTGGAGGGAGGCAGTAGTGGAGGGTGGTGGTAGTGGAGGGTGGCAGTAGTGGAGGGTGGTAGTAGTAGTGGGTGGCAATAGTGGAGGGTGGCAATAGTGGAGGGTGGTGGTAGTAGAGGGTGGCAGTAGTGGAGGGTTGTGGTAGTTGATAGTGACATCAGTGGAGGCTGGCGGTAGTGGAGGGTGGCGGTAGTTGAGGGTGGCAATAGTGGAGGCTGGCAGTAGTGGAGGGTGGTGGTAGTGGAGGGTAGCAGTAGTGGAGGGTGGCAGTAGTGGTGGGTGGCGGTAGTGGAGAGTGGTGGTAGTGGAGGGTGGCGGTAGTGGTGGGTGGCAGTAGTGGAGGGTGGCATTAGTGTAGGGTGGCAGAAGTGGTGGTTGGGGATAGTGGAGGGTGGCAGTAGTGGAGGGTGGAAGCAGTGGAGGGAGCAGTAGTGGAGGATGGCAGTAGTGGAGGATGGCAGTAGTGGAGGGTGGCAGTAGTGGAGGGTGGCGGTAGTGGAGGATGGCAGTAGTGGAGGGTGGTGGTAGTGTAGGGTGCCAGTAGTGGAGGGTGGTGGTTGTGGAGGGTGGCGGTAGTGGAGGGTGGCAGTAGTGGAGGGTGGCAGTAGTGGAGGGTGGCGGTAGTGGAGGATGGCAGTAGTGGAGGGTGGTGGTAGTGTAGGGTGGCAGTAGTGGAGGGTGGCAGTAGTGTAGGGTGGCAGTAGTGTAGGGTGGCAGTAGTGGAGGGTGGTATTAGTGGAGGGTGACAGTAGTGGAGGGTGGCAGTAGTGGAGGGTGACAGTAGTGGAGGGTGGCAGTAGTGGAGGGTGGCAGTAGTGGAGGGTGACAGTAGTGGAGGAAGGCAGTAGTGGAGGGTGGCAGTAGTGGAGGGCGGCAGTAACGTAGGATGGCAGTAGTGGAGGGTGGTGGTAGTGGAGGGTGGCAGTAGTGGAGGGTGGTGGTAATGGAGGGTGCCAGTAGTGGAGGGTGATGGTAGTGGAGGGTAGCTGTAGTAGAGGATGGCAGTAGTGGAGGCTGGTGGTAGTGGAGGGTGGCAGTAGTGGAGAGTGGTGGTAGTGGAGGGTGGTGGTATTGGAGGGTGGCAGTAGTGGAGGGTGGCGGTAGTGGAGGGTAGCAGTAGTGGAGGGTGGCAGTAGTGGAGGGTGGCGGTAGTGGTGGGTGGCAGTAGTGGAGGGTGGCATTAGTGTAGGGTGGCAGAAGTGGTGGTTGGGGATAGTGGAGGGAGCAGTAGTGGAGGATGGCATGAGTGGAGGATGGCAGTAGTGGAGGGTGGCAGTAGTGGAGGGTGGCGGTAGTGGAGGATGGCAGTAGTGGAGGGTGGTGGTAGTGTAGGGTGGCAGTAGTGGAGGGTGGTGGTTGTGGAGGGTGGCGGTAGAGGAGGGTGGCGGTAGTGGAGGGTGGCAGTAGTGGAGGGTGGCAAAAGTGGACGGTGGCAGTAGTGGACGGTGGCGGTAGTGGAGGGTGGCGGTAGTGGGGGGTGGCGGTAGTGGAGGGTAGCAATAGTGATGGGTGGTGTTAGTGGAGGGTGGTGGTAGTGGAGGGTGGCGGTTGTGGAGGGTGGTGGTAGTGGAGGGTGGCAGTAGTGGAGGGTGGTAGTAGAGGAGGGTTGTAGAAGTGGAGGGTGGTGGTAGTGGAGGGTGGCAGTGTTGAAGGGTGGTAGTAGTGGAGGGTGGCAGTAGTGGAGGGTGGTGGTAGTGGAGGGTGGCAATAGTGGAGGGTGGCAGTAGTGGAGAGTGGTGGTAGTGGAGGGTGGCAGTAGTGGAGGGTGGTGGTAGTGGAGGGTGGCAATAGTAGAGGGTTGTAATAGTGGAGGGTTTTGGTAGTGGAGGGTGGCAGTAGTGGAGGGTGGTGGTAGTGGAGGGTGGCAGTAGTGGAGGGTGGTGATAGTGGATAGTGACATCAGTGGAGGCTGATGGTAGTGGAGGGTGGTGGTAGTGGAGGGGGCCAATAGTGGAGGGTGGCAGTAGTGGAGGGTGGCAGTAGTGGAGGGTGGCAATAGTGGAGGGTGGTGGTAGTGGAGGGTGGTGGTAGTGGAGGTTGGCAGTAGTGGAGGGTGGTGGTAGTGGATAGTGACATCAGTGGAGCCTGATGGTAGTGGAGGGAGGTGGTAGTGGAGGGGGCCAATAGTGGAGGGTGGCAGTAGTGGAGGGTGGCAGTAGTGGAGGGTGGCAGTAGTGGAGGGTGGTGGTAGTGGAGGGTGGTGGTAGTGGAGGATGGCAGTAGAGGAGGGTGGCAGTAGTGGAGGAAGGCAGTAGAGGAGGGTGATGGTAGTGGAGGGTGGCAGTAGTGGAGGGAGGCAGTAGAGGAGGGTGGTGGTAGTGGAAGGTGGCAATAGTGGAGGGAGACAGTAGTGGAGGGTGGTGGTAGTGGAGGGTGGCAGTAGTGGAGGGTGGTGGTAGTAGTGGGTGGCAATAGTGGAGGGTGGCAATAGTGGAGGGTGGTGGTAGTAGAGGGTGGCAGTAGTGGAGGGTTGTGGTAGTTGATAGTGACATCAGTGGAGGCTGGCGGTAGTGGAGGGTGGCGGTAGTTGAGGGTGGCAATAGTGGAGGGTGGCAGTAGTGGAGGGTGGTGGTAGTGGAGGGTAGCAGTAGTAGAGGGTGGCAGTAGTGGTGTGTGGCGGTAGTGGAGAGTGGTCGTAGTGGAGGGTGGCGGTTGTAGTGGGTGGCAGTAGTGGAGGGTGGCATTAGTTTAGGGTGGCAGAAGTGGTGGTTGGGGATAGTGGAGGGTGGCAGTAGTGGAGGGTGGAAGCAGTGGAGGGAGCAGTAGTGGAGGATGGCAGTAGTGGAGGATGGCAGTAGTGAAGGGTGGCAGTAGTGGAGGGTGGCGGTAGTGGAGGATGGCAGTAGTGGAGGGTGCTGGTAGTGTAGGGTGGCAGTAGTGGAGGGTGGTGGTTGTGGAGGGTGGCGGTAGTGGAGGGTGGCAGTAGTGGAGGGTGGCAGTTGTGGAGGGTGGCGGTAGAGGAGGATGGCAGTAGTGGAGGGTGGTGGTAGTGTAGGGTGGCAGTAGTGGAGGGTGGCGGTAGTGGAGGGTGGCGGTAGTGGAGGGTGGTAGTAGAGGAGGGTTGTAGTAGTAGAGGGTGGTGGTAGTGGAGGGTGGCAGTAGTGGAGGGTGGTAGTAGAGGAGGGTTGTAGTAGTAGAGGGTGGTGGTAGTGGAGGGTGGCAGTAGTGAAGGGTGGTATTAGTGGAGGGTGGCAGTAGTGGAGGGTGGTGGTAGTGGAGGGTGGCAATAGTGGAGGGTGGCAGTAGTGGAGAGTGGTGGTAGTGGAGGGTGGCGGTAGTGGAGGGTGGTGGTAGTGGAGGGTGGCAATAGTAGAGGGTGGCAATAGTGGAGGGTTTTGGTAGTGGAGGGTGGCAGTAGTGGAGGGTGGTGGTAGTGGAAGGTGACATCAGTGGAGGCTGATGGTAGTGGAGGGTGGTGGTAATGGAGGGGGCCAATAGTGGAGGGTGGCAGTAGTGGAGGGTGGTGGTAGTGGAGGGTGGCAGTAGTGGAGGGTGGTGATAGTGGATAGTGACATCAGTGGAGGCTGATGGTAGTGGAGGGTGGTGGTAGTGGAGGGGGCCAATAGTGGAGGGTGGCAGTAGTGGAGGGTGGCAGTAGTAGAGGGTGGCAGTAGTGGAGGGTGGTGGTAGTGGAGGGTGGTGGTAGTGGAGGGTGGCAGTAGTGGAGGGTGGTGGTAGTGGATAGTGACATCAGTGGAGGCTGATGGTAGTGGAGGGTGGTGGTAGTGGAGGGGGCCAATAGTGGAGGGTGGCAGTAGTGGAGGGTGGCAGTAGTGGAGGGTGGTGGTAGTGGAGGGTGGTGGTAGTGGAGGGTGGCAGTAGAGGAGGGTGGCAGTAGTGGAGGAAGGCAGTAGAGGAGGGTGATGGTAGTGGAGGGTGGCAGTAGTGGAGGGAGGCAGTAGAGGAGGGTGGTGGTAGTGGAGGGTGGCAATAGTGGAGGGTGGCAGTAGTGGAGGGTGGTGGTAGTGGAGGGTGGCAGTAGTGGAGGGTGGTGGTAGTAGTGGGTGGCAATAGTGGAGGGTGGCAATAGTGGAGGGTGGTGGTAGTGGAGGGTGGCAGTAGTGGAGGGTGGTAGTAGTTGATAGTGACATCAGTGGAGGGTGGCGGTAGTGGAGGGTGGCGGAAGTTGAGGGTGGCAATAGTGGAGGGTGGCAGTAGTGGAGGGTGGTGGTAGTGGAGGGTGGCAGTAGTGGAGGGTGGCAATAGTGGAGGGTGGCAGTAGTGGAGGGTGGTGGTAGTGGAGGGTGGCAGTAGTGGAGGGTGGTGGTAGTGGATGGTGGCAGTAGTGGAGGGTGGCAGTAGAGGAGGGTGGCAGTAGTGGAGGGTGGCAGCAGTGGAGGGTGGCAATAGAGGAGGGTGGCAGTAGTGGAGGGTGGCAGTAGTGGAGGGTGGCAGTAGATGAGGGTGGCAGTAGAGGAGGGTGGTGGTAGTGGAGGGTGGCAGTAGTGGGGGGTGGCAGTAGTGGAGGGTGGCAGTAGTGGAGGGTGGCAGTAGTGGAGGGTGGCAGTAGTGGAGGGTGGCAGTAGTGGAGGGTGGTGGTAGTGGAGGGTGGAGGTAGTGGAGGGTGGCAGTAGTGGAGGGTGGCAGTAGTGGAGGGAGGTGGTAGTGGAGGGTGACAGTAGTGGAGGGTAGCAGTAGTGGAGGGTGGCAGTAGAGGAGGGTGGTGGTAGTGGAGGGTGGCAGTAGTGGAATGTGGTGGTAGTGGAGGGTGGCAGTAGTGGAGGGTGGCAGTATAAGAGGGGGGTGGTTGTGGAGGGTGGCAGTAGTGTAAGGTGACAGTAGTGTAGGGTGGCAGTAGTGGAGGGTGGTGGTAGTGGAGGGTGGCACTAGTGAAGGGTGGCAGTAGTGGAGCGTGACGGTAGTGGAGGGAGGCAGTAGTGGAGGGTGGCAGTAGTGGAGGGTGGCAGTAGTGTAGGGTGGCAGTAGTGGAGGGTGGTGGAAGTGGAGGGTGGCAGTAGTGGAGGGTGACGGTAGTGGAGGGTGGCTGAAGTGGAGGGTGGCAGTAGTGGAGGCTGGTGGTAGTGAAGGGTGGCAGTAGTGGAGGGTGGTGGTAGTGGAGGATGGTGGTAGTGGAGGGTGGCAGTAGTAAAGGGTGGTGGAAGTGGAGGGTGGCGGTAGTGGAGGGTGGTGGTTGTTGAGGGTGGTGGTTCTGGAGGGTGGCAGTATTGGAGGGTGGTGGTTGTGGAGGGTGGTGGTTGTGGAGGGTGGCAGTAGTGGAGGGTGGTGGTAGTGGAGGGTGGCGGTAGTGGAGGGTAGCAGTAGTGGAGGGTGGCAGTAGTGGAGGGTGGCGGTAGTGGAGGGTGGCGGTAGTGGAGGGTGGCAGTAGTGGAGGGTGGCGGTAGTGGAGGGTGGCAGTAGTGTAGGGTGGCAGTAGTGGAGGGTGGCGGTAGTGGAGGGTGGTGGTAGTGTAGGGTGGCGGTAGTGGAGGGTGGTGGTAGTGGAGGGTGGCGGTAGTGGAGGGTGGCAGTAGTGTAGGGTGGCAGTAGTGGAGGGTGGCGGTAGTGGAGGGTAGCAGTAGTGGAGGGTGGCAGTAGTGGAGGGTGGCGGTAGTGGAGGGTGGCAGTAGTGTAGGGTGGCAGTAGTGGAGGGTGGCGGTAGTGGAGGGTGGCGGTAGTGGAGGGTAGCAGTAGTGGAGGGTGGCAGTAGTGGAGGGTGGCAGTAGTGGAGGGTGGCAGTAGTGGATGGTGGCAGCAGTGGAGGGTGGCAGTAGTGGAGGGTGGCGGTAGTGTAGGGTGGCAGTAGTGGAGGATGGCAGTAGTGGAGGGTGGTGGTAGTGGAGTGTGGCAATAATTGAGGGTGGCACTAGTGAAGGGTGGCAGTAGTGGAGGGTGGCAGTAGTGGATGGTGGCAGCAGTGGAGGGTGGCAGTAGTGGAGTGTGGCAGTAATGGAGGGTGGCACTAGTGGAGGGTGGCAGTAGTGGAGGGTGGCAGTAGTGGAGGGTGGCAGTAGTAAAGGGTGGCAGTAGTTGAGTCTGGCAGTAGTGCAGGGTGACATTAGTGGAGGGTGGTAGTAGTGGGTGGCGGTAGTGTAGGGTAGCAGTAGTGGAGGGTGGCAGTAGTGGAGGGTGGCAGTAGTGCAGGGTGATATTAGTGGAGGGTGGTAGTAGTGGGTGGCATTAGTGGAGGGTGGCACTAGTGGGGGGTGGCGGTAGTGTAAGGTGGCAGTAGTGGAGGGTGGCAGTAGTGGAGGGTGGTGGTAGTGGAGGGTGGAAGTTGTGGAGGGTAGCAGTAGTGGAGGGTGGTGGTAGTGGAAGGTGGCAGTAGTGGAGGGTAGCAGTAGTGGAGGGTGGTGGTAGTCGAGGGTGGCAGTAGTGGAGGGTAGCAGTAGTGGAGGGTGGTGGTAGTGGAGGGTGGTTGTAGTGGAGGGTGGCAGTAGTGAAGGGTGGCAGTAGTGGAGGGTGTTGGTAGTGGAGGGTGGCAGTAGTGGAGGGTGGCACTAGTGGAGGGTGGCGGTAGTGTAGGGTGGCAGTATTGGAGGGTGGCACTAGTGGAGGGTGGTGGTAGTGTAGGTTGGCACTAGTGGAGGGTGGCAGTAGTGGAGGGTAGTGGTAGTGTAGGGAGGCACTAGTGAAGGGTGGCAGTAGTGGAGGGTGGTGGTAGTGGAGGGTGGCAGTAATGGAGGGTGGCACTAGTGGAAATTGGTAGTAGTGGAGGGTGGCAGTAGTGGAGGGTGGCAGTATTGGTGGGTAGTGGTAGTGTAGGGTGGCACTAGTGGAGGGTGGCAGTAGTGGAGGGTGGTGGTAGTGGAGGGTGGCAGTAGTGGAGGGTGGCAGTAGTGGAGGGTGGTATTAGTGGAGGGTGACAGTAGTGGAGGGTGGCAGTAGTGGAGGGTGACAGTAGTGGAGGGTGGCAGTAGTGGAGGGTGGCAGTAGTGGAGGGTGACAGTAGTGGAGGAAGGCAGTAGTGGAGGGTGGCAGTAGTGGAGGGTGGCAGTAATGTAGGATGGCAGTAGTGGAGGGTGGTGGTAGTGGAGGGTGGCAGTAGTGGAGGGTGGTGGTAATGGAGGGTGCCAGTAGTGGAGGGTGATGGTAGTGGAGGGTAGCTGTAGTGGAGGATGGCAGTAGTGGAGGCTGGTGGTAGTGGAGGGTGGCAGTAGTGGAGAGTGGTGGTAGTGGAGGGTGGTGGTATTGGAGGGTGGCAGTAGTGGAGGGTGGCGGTAGTGGAGGGTAGCAGTAGTGGAGGGTGGCAGTAGTGGAGGGTGGCGGTAGTGGTGGGTGGCAGTAGTGGAGGGTGGCATTAGTGTAGGGTGGCAGAAGTGGTGGTTGGGGATAGTGGAGGGAGCAGTAGTGGAGGATGGCATGAGTGGAGGATGGCAGTAGTGGAGGGTGGCAGTAGTGGAGGGTGGCGGTAGTGGAGGATGGCAGTAGTGCAGGGTGGTGGTAGTGTAGGGTGGCAGTAGTGGAGGGTGGTGGTTGTGGAGGGTGGCGGTAGAGGAGGGTGGCGGTAGTGGAGGGTGGCAGTAGTGGAGGGTGGCAAAAGTGGACGGTGGCAGTAGTGGACGGTGGCGGTAGTGGAGGGTGGCGGTAGTGGAGGGTGGCGGTAGTGGAGGGTAGCAATAGTGATGGGTGGTGTTAGTGGAGGGTGGTGGTAGTGGAGGGTGGCGGTTGTGGAGGGTGGTGGTAGTGGAGGGTGGCAGTAGTGGAGGGTGGTAGTAGAGGAGGGTTGTAGAAGTGGAGGGTGGTGGTAGTGGAGGGTGGCAGTGTTGAAGGGTGGTAGAAGTGGAGGGTGGCAGTAGTGGAGGGTGGTGGTAGTGGAGGGTGGCAATAGTGGAGGGTGGCAGTAGTGGAGAGTGGTGGTAGTGGAGGGTGGGAGTAGTGGAGGGTGGTGGTAGTGGAGGGTGGCAATAGTGGAGGGTTGTAATAGTGGAGGGTTTTGGTAGTGGAGGGTGGCAGTAGTGGAGGGTGGTGGTAGTGGAGGGTGGCAGTAGTGGAGGGTGGTGATAGTGGATAGTGACATCAGTGGAGGCTGATGGTAGTGGAGGGTGGTGGTAGTGGAGGGGGCCAATAGTGGAGGGTGGCAGTAGTGGAGGATGGCAGTAGTGGAGGGTGGTGGTAGTGGAGGGTGGTGGTAGTGGAGGTTGGCAGTAGTGGAGGGTGGTGGTAGTGGATAGTGACATCAGTGGAGCCTGATGGTAGTGGAGGGAGGTGGTAGTGGAGGGGGCCAATAGTGGAGGGTGGCAGTAGTGGAGGGTGGCAGTAGTGGAGGGTGGCAGTAGTGGAGGGTGGTGGTAGTGGAGGGTGGTGGTAGTGGAGGATGGCAGTAGAGGAGGGTGGCAGTAGTGGAGGAAGGCAGTAGAGGAGGGTGATGGTAGTGGAGGGTGGCAGTAGTGGAGGGAGGCAGTAGAGGAGGGTGGTGGTAGTGGAAGGTGGCAATAGTGGAGGGAGGCAGTAGTGGAGGGTGGTGGTAGTGGAGGGTGGCAGTAGTGGAGGGTGGTGGTAGTAGTGGGTGGCAATAGTGGAGGGTGGCAATAGTGGAGGGTGGTGGTAGTAGAGGGTGGCAGTAGTGGAGGGTTGTGGTAGTTGATAGTGACATCAGTGGAGGCTGGCGGTAGTGGAGGGTGGCGGTAAGTGAGGGTGGCAATAGTGGAGGGTGGCAGTAGTGGAGGGTGGTGGTAGTGGAGGGTAGCAGTAGTAGAGGGTGGCAGTAGTGGTGGGTGGCGGTAGTGGAGAGTGGTCGTAGTGGAGGGTGGCGGTAGTAGTGGGTGGCAGTAGTGGAGGGTGGCATTAGTGTAGGGTGGCAGAAGTGGTGGTTGGGGATAGTGGAGGGTGGCAGTAGTGGAGGGTGGAAGCAGTGGAGGGAGCAGTAGTGGAGGATGGCAGTAGTGGAGGATGGCAGTAGTGGAGGGTGGCAGTAGTGGAGGGTGGCGGTAGTGGAGGATGGCAGTAGTGGAGGGTGCTGGTAGTGTAGGGAGGCAGTAGTGGAGGGTGGTGGTTGTGGAGGGTGGCGGTAGTGGAGGGTGGCAGTAGTGGAGGGTGGCAGTAGTGGAGGGTGGCGGTAGAGGAGGATGGCAGTAGTGGAGGGTGGTGGTAGTGTAGGGTGGCAGTAGTGGAGGGTGGCGGTAGTGGAGGGTGGCGGTAGTGGAGGGTGGTAGTAGAGGAGGGTTGTAGTAGTAGAGGGTGGTGGTAGTGGAGGGTGGCAGTAGTGGAGGGTGGTAGTAGAGGAGGGTTGTAGTAGTAGAGGGTGGTGGTAGTGGAGGGTGGCAGTAGTGAAGGGTGGTAGTAGTGGAGGGTGGCAGTAGTGGAGGGTGGTGGTAGTGGAGGGTGGCAATAGTGGAGGGTGGCAGTAGTGGAGAGTGGTGGTAGTGGAGGGTGGCGGTAGTGGAGGGTGGTGGTAGTGGAGGGTGGCAATAGTAGAGGGTGGCAATAGTGGAGGGTTTTGGTAGTGGAGGGTGGCAGTAGTGGAGGGTGGTGGTAGTGGAAGGTGACATCAGTGGAGGCTGATGGTAGTGGAGGGTGGTGGTAATGGAGGGGGCCAATTGTGGAGGGTGGTAGTAGTGGAGGGTGGTGGTAGTGGAGGGTGGCAGTAGTGGAGGGTGGTGATAGTGGATAGTGACATCAGTGGAGGCTGATGGTAGTGGAGGGTGGTGGTAGTGGAGGGGGCCAATAGTGGAGGGTGGCAGTAGTGGAGGGTGGCAGTAGTGGAGGGTGGTGGTAGTGGAGGGTGGTGGTAGTGGAGGGTGGCAGTAGAGGAGGGTGGCAGTAGTGGAGGAAGGCAGTAGAGGAGGGTGATGGTAGTGGAGGGTGGCAGTAGTGGAGGGACGCAGTAGAGGAGGGTGGTGGTAGTGGAGGGTGGCAATAGTGGAGGGTGGCAGTAGTGGAGGGTGGTGGTAGTGGAGGGTGGCAGTAGTGGAGGGTGGTGGTAGTAGTGGGTGGCAATAGTGGAGGGTGGCAATAGTGGAGGGTGGTGGTAGTGGAGGGTGGCAGTAGTGGAGGGTGGTAGTAGTTGATAGTGACATCAGTGGAGGGTGGCGGTAGTGGAGGGTGGCGGAAGTTGAGGGTGGCAATAGTGGAGGGTGGCAGTAGTGGAGGGTGGTGGTAGTGGAGGGTGGCAGTAGTGGAGGGTGGCAATAGTGGAGGGTGGCAGTAGTGGAGGGTGGTGGTAGTGGAGGGTGGCAGTAGTGGAGGGTGGTGGTAGTGGATGGTGGCAGTAGTGGAGGGTGGCAGTAGAGGAGGGTGGCAGTAGTGGAGGGTGGCAGCAGTGGAGGGTGGCAATAGAGGAGGGTGGCAGTAGTGGAGGGTGGCAGTAGTGGAGGGTGGCAGTAGATGAGGGTGGCAGTAGAGGAGGGTGGTGGTAGTGGAGGGTGGCAGTAGTGGGGGGTGGCAGTAGTGGAGGGTGGCAGTAGTGGAGGGTGGTGGTAGTGGAGGGTGGAGGTAGTGGAGGGTGGCAGTAGTGGAGGGTGGCAGTAGTGGAGGGAGGTGGTAGTGGAGGGTGACAGTAGTGGAGGGTAGCAGTAGTGGAGGGTGGCAGTAGAGGAGGGTGGTGGTAGTGGAGGGTGGCAGTAGTGGAATGTGGTGGTAGTGGAGGGTGGCAGTAGTGGAGGGTGGCAGTTTAAGAGGGTGGTGGTAGTGGAGGGTGGCAGTAGTGTAAGGTGACAGTAGTGTAGGGTGGCAGTAGTGGAGGGTGGTGGTAGTGGAGGGTGGCAGTAGTGAAGGGTGGCAGTAGTGGAGCGTGACGGTAGTGGAGGGAGGCAGTAGTGGAGGGTGGCAGTAGTGGAGGGTGGCAGTAGTGTAGGGTGGCAGTAGTGGACGGTGGTGGAAGTGGAGGGTGGCAGTAGTGGAGGGTGACGGTAGTGGAGGGTGGTGGTAGTGGAGGATGGTGGTAGTGGAGGGTGGCAGTAGTGGAGGGTGGTGGTAGTGGAGGGTAGCGGTAGTGGAGGGTGGTGGTTGTTGAGGGTGATGGTACTGGAGGGTGGCAGTATTGGAGGGTGGTGGTTGTGGAGGGTGGTGGTTGTGGAGGGTGGCAGTAGTGGAGGGTGGTGGTAGTGGAGGGTGGCGGTAGTGGAGGGTAGCAGTAGTGGAGGGTGGCAGTAGTGGAGGGTGGCGGTAGTGGAGGGTGGCGGTAGTGGAGGGTGGCAGTAGTGGAGGGTGGCGGTAGTGGAGGGTGGCAGTAGTGTAGGGTGGCAGTAGTGGAGGGTGGCGGTAGTGGAGGGTGGTGGTAGTGTAGGGTGGCGGTAGTGGAGGGTGGTGGTAGTGGAGGGTGGCGGTAGTGGAGGGTGGCAGTAGTGTAGGGTGGCAGTAGTGGAGGGTGGCGGTAGTGGAGGGTAGCAGTAGTGGAGGGTGGCAGTAGTGGAGGGTGGCGGTAGTGGAGGGTGGCAGTAGTGTAGGGTGGCAGTAGTGGAGGGTGGCGGTAGTGGAGGGTGGCGGTAGTGGAGGGTAGCAGTAGTGGAGGGTGGCAGTAGTGGAGGGTGGCAGTAGTGGAGGGTGGCAGTAGTGGAGAGTGGCAGTACTGGAGGGTGGCAGTAGTGTAGGGTGGCAGTAGTGGAGGGTGGCGGTAGTGGAGGGTGGTGGTAGTGTAGGGTGGCGGTAGTGGAGGGTGGTGGTAGTGGAGGGTGGCGGTAGTGGAGGGTGGCAGTAGTGGAGGGTGGCAATAGTGGTGGGTGGCGGTAGTGTAGGGTGGCAGTAGTGGAGGATGGCAGTAGTGGAGGGTGGTGTTAGTGGAGTGTGGCAATAATTGAGGGTGGCACTAGTGGAGGGTGGCAGTAGTGGAGGGTGGCAGTAGTGGATGGTGGCAGCAGTGGAGGGTGGCAGTAGTGGAGTGTGGCAGTAATGGAGGGTGGCACTAGTGGAGGGTGGCAGTAGTGGAGGGTGGCAGTAGTGGAGGGTGGCAGTAGTAAAGGGTG
>NW_027191182.1:0-14792 GCF_040958095.1 Procambarus clarkii
CAGATGAGTGGGGTGGTAGTCTGCATTTTTCGTCAAGCCACTGTCAATGTGAGAGAACTCGTGTCCAGCTTATAAGCCTATACTTGCATAAACCACAAGTGAAGATTAAACAATCTTTGGACAACACCCACCAGTGGGACTCAAACCCAGAAAGCACAACTACCTTCCAGTAGCTGCCATAACTAGTATGCTTTAACCCACTACACCATCAGACCCTACAAAAGAAGTAGAGGCTTCGAGATATATATATATACATCCCAAATATCTCCACTTCCCGAGGGCACCAGATGAGTGTGGGGTTAGTCTGCATTTTTCGTCAAGCCACTGTCAATGTGAGAGAACTCGTGTCCAGCTTATAAGCCTATACTTGCATAAACCACAAGTGAAGATTAAACAATCTTTGGACAACACCCACCAGTGGGACTCGAACCCAGAAAGCACAACTACCTTCCAGTAGCTGCCATAACTAGTATGCTTTAACCCACTACACCATCAGACCCTACAAAAGAAGTAGAGGCTTCGATATATATATATACATCCCAAATATCTCCACTTCCCGAGGGCACCAGATGAGTGTGGGGTTAGTCTGCATTTTTCGTCAAGCCACTGTCAATGTGAGAGAACTCGTGTCCAGCTTATAAGCCTATACTTGCATAAACCACAAGTGAAGATTAAACAATCTTTGGACAACACCCACCAGTGGGACTCGAACCCAGAAAGCACAACTACCTTCCAGTAGCTGCCATAACTAGTATGCTTTAACCCACTACACCATCAGACCCTACAAAAGAAGTAGAGGCTTCGATATATATATATATACATCCCAAATATCTCCACTTCCCGAGGGCACCAGATGAGTGTGGGGTTAGTCTGCATTTTTCGTCAAGCCACTGTCAATGTGAGAGAACTCGTGTCCAGCTTATAAGCCTATACTTGCATAAACCACAAGTGAAGATTAAACAATCTTTGGACAACACCCACCAGTGGGACTCGAACCCAGAAAGCACAACTACCTTCCAGTAGCTGCCATAACTAGTATGCTTTAACCCACTACACCATCAGACCCTACAAAAGAAGTAGAGGCTTCGAGATATATATATATACATCCCAAATATCTCCACTTCCGAGGGCACCAGATGAGTGGGGTTAGTCTGCATTTTTCGTCAAGCCACTGTCAATGTGAGAGAACTCGTGTCCAGCTTATAAGCCTATACTTGCATAAACCACAAGTGAAGATTAAACAATCTTTGGACAACACCCACCAGTGGGACTCGAACCCAGAAAGCACAACTACCTTCCAGTAGCTGCCATAACTAGTATGCTTTAACCCACTACACCATCAGACCCTACAAAAGAAGTAAGGCTTCGAGATAATATATATATACATCCCAAATATCTCCACTTCCCGAGGGCACCAGATGAGTGTGGGGTTAGTCTGCATTTTTCGTCAAGCCACTGTCAATGTGAGAGAACTCGTGTCCAGCTTATAAGCCTATACTTGCATAAACCACAAGTGAAGATTAAACAATCTTTGGACAACACCCACCAGTGGGACTCGAACCCAGAAAGCACAACTACCTTCCAGTAGCTGCCATAACTAGTATGCTTTAACCCACTACACCATCAGACCCTACAAAAGAAGTAGAGGCTTCGAGATATATATATATCCCAAATATCTCCACTTCCCGAGGGCACCAGATGAGTGTGGGGTTAGTCTGCATTTTTCGTCAAGCCACTGTCAATGTGAGAGAACTCGTGTCCAGCTTATAAGCCTATACTTGCATAAACCACAAGTGAAGATTAAACAATCTTTGGACAACACCCACCAGTGGGACTCGAACCCAGAAAGCACAACTACCTTCCAGTAGCTGCCATAACTAGTATGCTTTAACCCACTACACCATCAGACCCTACAAAAGAAGTAGAGGCTTCGAGATATATATATATACATCCCAAATATCTCCACTTCCCGAGGGCACCAGATGAGTGTGGGGTTAGTCTGCATTTTTCGTCAAGCCACTGTCAATGTGAGAGAACTCGTGTCCAGCTTATAAGCCTATACTTGCATAAACCACAAGTGAAGATTAAACAATCTTTGGACAACACCCACCAGTGGGACTCGAACCCAGAAAGCACAACTACCTTCCAGTAGCTGCCATAACTAGTATGCTTTAACCCACTACACCATCAGACCCTACAAAAGAAGTAGAGGCTTCGAGATATATATATATACATCCCAAATATCTCCACTTCCCGAGGGCACCAGATGAGTGTGGGGTTAGTCTGCATTTTTCGTCAAGCCACTGTCAATGTGAGAGAACTCGTGTCCAGCTTATAAGCCTATACTTGCATAAACCACAAGTGAAGATTAAACAATCTTTGGACAACACCCACCAGTGGGACTCGAACCCAGAAAGCACAACTACCTTCCAGTAGCTGCCATAACTAGTATGCTTTAACCCACTACACCATCAGACCCAAAAGAAGTAGAGGCTTCGAGATATATATATATACATCCCAAATATCTCCACTTCCCGAGGGCACCAGATGAGTGTGGGGTTAGTCTGCATTTTTCGTCAAGCCACTGTCAATGTGAGAGAACTCGTGTCCAGCTTATAAGCCTATACTTGCATAAACCACAAGTGAAGATTAAACAATCTTTGGACAACACCCACCAGTGGGACTCGAACCCAGAAAGCACAACTACCTTCCAGTAGCTGCCATAACTAGTATGCTTTAACCCACTACACCATCAGACCCTACAAAAGAAGTAGAGGCTTCGAGATATATATATATACATCCCAAATATCTCCACTTCCCGAGGGCACCAGATGAGTGTGGGGTTAGTCTGCATTTTTCGTCAAGCCACTGTCAATGTGAGAGAACTCGTGTCCAGCTTATAAGCCTATACTTGCATAAACCACAAGTGAAGATTAAACAATCTTTGGACAACACCCACCAGTGGGACTCGAACCCAGAAAGCACAACTACCTTCCAGTAGCTGCCATAACTAGTATGCTTTAACCCACTACACCATCAGACCCTACAAAAGAAGTAGAGGCTTCGAGATATATATATATACATCCCAAATATCTCCACTTCCCGAGGGCACCAGATGAGTGTGGGGTTAGTCTGCATTTTTCGTCAAGCCACTGTCAATGTGAGAGAACTCGTGTCCAGCTTATAAGCCTATACTTGCATAAACCACAAGTGAAGATTAAACAATCTTTGGACAACACCCACCAGTGGGACTCGAACCCAGAAAGCACAACTACCTTCCAGTAGCTGCCATAACTAGTATGCTTTAACCCACTACACCATCAGACCCTACAAAAGAAGTAGAGGCTTCGAGATATATATATATACATCCCAAATATCTCCACTTCCCGAGGGCACCAGATGAGTGTGGGGTTAGTCTGCATTTTTCGTCAAGCCACTGTCAATGTGAGAGAACTCGTGTCCAGCTTATAAGCCTATACTTGCATAAACCACAAGTGAAGATTAAACAATCTTTGGACAACACCCACCAGTGGGACTCGAACCCAGAAAGCACAACTACCTTCCAGTAGCTGCCATAACTAGTATGCTTTAACCCACTACACCATCAGACCCTACAAAAGAAGTAGAGGCTTCGAGATATATATATATACATCCCAAATATCTCCACTTCCCGAGGGCACCAGATGAGTGTGGGGTTAGTCTGCATTTTTCGTCAAGCCACTGTCAATGTGAGAGAACTCGTGTCCAGCTTATAAGCCTATACTTGCATAAACCACAAGTGAAGATTAAACAATCTTTGGACAACACCCACCAGTGGGACTCGAACCCAGAAAGCACAACTACCTTCCAGTAGCTGCCATAACTAGTATGCTTTAACCCACTACAATCAGACCCTACAAAAGAAGTAGAGGCTTCGAGATATATATATATACATCCCAAATATCTCCACTTCCCGAGGGCACCAGATGAGTGTGGGGTTAGTCTGCATTTTTCGTCAAGCCACTGTCAATGTGAGAGAACTCGTGTCCAGCTTATAAGCCTATACTTGCATAAACCACAAGTGAAGATTAAACAATCTTTGGACAACACCCACCAGTGGGACTCGAACCCAGAAAGCACAACTACCTTCCAGTAGCTGCCATAACTAGTATGCTTTAACCCACTACACCATCAGACCCTACAAAAGAAGTAGAGGCTTCGAGATATATATATATACATCCCAAATATCTCCACTTCCCGAGGGCACCAGATGAGTGTGGGGTTAGTCTGCATTTTTCGTCAAGCCACTGTCAATGTGAGAGAACTCGTGTCCAGCTTATAAGCCTATACTTGCATAAACCACAAGTGAAGATTAAACAATCTTTGGACAACACCCACCAGTGGGACTCGAACCCAGAAAGCACAACTACCTTCCAGTAGCTGCCATAACTAGTATGCTTTAACCCACTACACCATCAGACCCTACAAAAGAAGTAGAGGCTTCGAGATATATATATATACATCCCAAATATCTCCACTTCCCGAGGGCACCAGATGAGTGTGGGGTTAGTCTGCATTTTTCGTCAAGCCACTGTCAATGTGAGAGAACTCGTGTCCAGCTTATAAGCCTATACTTGCATAAACCACAAGTGAAGATTAAACAATCTTTGGACAACACCCACCAGTGGGACTCGAACCCAGAAAGCACAACTACCTTCCAGTAGCTGCCATAACTAGTATGCTTTAACCCACTACACCATCAGACCCTACAAAAGAAGTAGAGGCTTCGAGATATATATATATACATCCCAAATATCTCCACTTCCCGAGGGCACCAGATGAGTGTGGGGTTAGTCTGCATTTTTCGTCAAGCCACTGTCAATGTGAGAGAACTCGTGTCCAGCTTATAAGCCTATACTTGCATAAACCACAAGTGAAGATTAAACAATCTTTGGACAACACCCACCAGTGGGACTCGAACCCAGAAAGCACAACTACCTTCCAGTAGCTGCCATAACTAGTATGCTTTAACCCACTACACCATCAGACCCTACAAAAGAAGTAGAGGCTTCGATATATATATATATATACATCCCAAATATCTCCACTTCCCGAGGGCACCAGATGAGTGTGGGGTTAGTCTGCATTTTTCGTCAAGCCACTGTCAATGTGAGAGAACTCGTGTCCAGCTTATAAGCCTATACTTGCATAAACCACAAGTGAAGATTAAACAATCTTTGGACAACACCCACCAGTGGGACTCGAACCCAGAAAGCACAACTACCTTCCAGTAGCTGCCATAACTAGTATGCTTTAACCCACTACACCATCAGACCCTACAAAAGAAGTAGAGGCTTCGAGATATATATATATACATCCCAAATATCTCCACTTCCCGAGGGCACCAGATGAGTGTGGGGTTAGTCTGCATTTTTCGTCAAGCCACTGTCAATGTGAGAGAACTCGTGTCCAGCTTATAAGCCTATACTTGCATAAACCACAAGTGAAGATTAAACAATCTTTGGACAACACCCACCAGTGGGACTCGAACCCAGAAAGCACAACTACCTTCCAGTAGCTGCCATAACTAGTATGCTTTAACCCACTACACCATCAGACCCTACAAAAGAAGTAGAGGCTTCGAGATATATATATATACATCCCAAATATCTCCACTTCCCGAGGGCACCAGATGAGTGTGGGGTTAGTCTGCATTTTTCGTCAAGCCACTGTCAATGTGAGAGAACTCGTGTCCAGCTTATAAGCCTATACTTGCATAAACCACAAGTGAAGATTAAACAATCTTTGGACAACACCCACCAGTGGGACTCGAACCCAGAAAGCACAACTACCTTCCAGTAGCTGCCATAACTAGTATGCTTTAACCCACTACACCATCAGACCCTACAAAAGAAGTAGAGGCTTCGAGATATATATATATACATCCCAAATATCTCCACTTCCCGAGGGCACCAGATGAGTGTGGGGTTAGTCTGCATTTTTCGTCAAGCCACTGTCAATGTGAGAGAACTCGTGTCCAGCTTATAAGCCTATACTTGCATAAACCACAAGTGAAGATTAAACAATCTTTGGACAACACCCACCAGTGGGACTCGAACCCAGAAAGCACAACTACCTTCCAGTAGCTGCCATAACTAGTATGCTTTAACCCACTACACCATCAGACCCTACAAAAGAAGTAGAGGCTTCGAGATATATATATATACATCCCAAATATCTCCACTTCCCGAGGGCACCAGATGAGTGTGGGGTTAGTCTGCATTTTTCGTCAAGCCACTGTCAATGTGAGAGAACTCGTGTCCAGCTTATAAGCCTATACTTGCATAAACCACAAGTGAAGATTAAACAATCTTTGGACAACACCCACCAGTGGGACTCGAACCCAGAAAGCACAACTACCTTCCAGTAGCTGCCATAACTAGTATGCTTTAACCCACTACACCATCAGACCCTACAAAAGAAGTAGAGGCTTCGATATATATATATATACATCCCAAATATCTCCACTTCCCGAGGGCACCAGATGAGTGTGGGGTTAGTCTGCATTTTTCGTCAAGCCACTGTCAATGTGAGAGAACTCGTGTCCAGCTTATAAGCCTATACTTGCATAAACCACAAGTGAAGATTAAACAATCTTTGGACAACACCCACCAGTGGGACTCGAACCCAGAAAGCACAACTACCTTCCAGTAGCTGCCATAACTAGTATGCTTTAACCCACTACACCATCAGACCCTACAAAAGAAGTAGAGGCTTCGATATATATATATATACATCCCAAATATCTCCACTTCCCGAGGGCACCAGATGAGTGTGGGGTTAGTCTGCATTTTTCGTCAAGCCACTGTCAATGTGAGAGAACTCGTGTCCAGCTTATAAGCCTATACTTGCATAAACCACAAGTGAAGATTAAACAATCTTTGGACAACACCCACCAGTGGGACTCGAACCCAGAAAGCACAACTACCTTCCAGTAGCTGCCATAACTAGTATGCTTTAACCCACTACACCATCAGACCCTACAAAAGAAGTAGAGGCTTCGAGATATATATATATACATCCCAAATATCTCCACTTCCCGAGGGCACCAGATGAGTGTGGGGTTAGTCTGCATTTTTCGTCAAGCCACTGTCAATGTGAGAGAACTCGTGTCCAGCTTATAAGCCTATACTTGCATAAACCACAAGTGAAGATTAAACAATCTTTGGACAACACCCACCAGTGGGACTCGAACCCAGAAAGCACAACTACCTTCCAGTAGCTGCCATAACTAGTATGCTTTAACCCACTACACCATCAGACCCTACAAAAGAAGTAGAGGCTTCGAGATATATATATATACATCCCAAATATCTCCACTTCCCGAGGGCACCAGATGAGTGGGGTTAGTCTGCATTTTTCGTCAAGCCACTGTCAATGTGAGAGAACTCGTGTCCAGCTTATAAGCCTATACTTGCATAAACCACAAGTGAAGATTAAACAATCTTTGGACAACACCCACCAGTGGGACTCGAACCCAGAAAGCACAACTACCTTCCAGTAGCTGCCATAACTAGTATGCTTTAACCCACTACACCATCAGACCCTACAAAAGAAGTAGAGGCTTCGAGATATATATATATACATCCCAAATATCTCCACTTCCCGAGGGCACCAGATGAGTGTGGGGTTAGTCTGCATTTTTCGTCAAGCCACTGTCAATGTGAGAGAACTCGTGTCCAGCTTATAAGCCTATACTTGCATAAACCACAAGTGAAGATTAAACAATCTTTGGACAACACCCACCAGTGGGACTCGAACCCAGAAAGCACAACTACCTTCCAGTAGCTGCCATAACTAGTATGCTTTAACCCACTACACCATCAGACCCTACAAAAGAAGTAAGGCTTCGAGATATATATATATACATCCCAAATATCTCCACTTCCCGAGGGCACCAGATGAGTGTGGGGTTAGTCTGCATTTTTCGTCAAGCCACTGTCAATGTGAGAGAACTCGTGTCCAGCTTATAAGCCTATACTTGCATAAACCACAAGTGAAGATTAAACAATCTTTGGACAACACCCACCAGTGGGACTCGAACCCAGAAAGCACAACTACCTTCCAGTAGCTGCCATAACTAGTATTTAACCCACTACACCATCAGACCCTACAAAAGAAGTAGAGGCTTCGAGATATATATATATACATCCCAAATATCTCCACTTCCCGAGGGCACCAGATGAGTGTGGGGTTAGTCTGCATTTTTCGTCAAGCCACTGTCAATGTGAGAGAACTCGTGTCCAGCTTATAAGCCTATACTTGCATAAACCACAAGTGAAGATTAAACAATCTTTGGACAACACCCACCAGTGGGACTCGAACCCAGAAAGCACAACTACCTTCCAGTAGCTGCCATAACTAGTATGCTTTAACCCACTACACCATCAGACCCTACAAAAGAAGTAGAGGCTTCGAGATATATATATATACATCCCAAATATCTCCACTTCCCGAGGGCACCAGATGAGTGTGGGGTTAGTCTGCATTTTTCGTCAAGCCACTGTCAATGTGAGAGAACTCGTGTCCAGCTTATAAGCCTATACTTGCATAAACCACAAGTGAAGATTAAACAATCTTTGGACAACACCCACCAGTGGGACTCGAACCCAGAAAGCACAACTACCTTCCAGTAGCTGCCATAACTAGTATGCTTTAACCCACTCACCATCAGACCCTACAAAGAAGTAGAGGCTTCGAGATATATATATATACATCCCAAATATCTCCACTTCCCGAGGGCACCAGATGAGTGTGGGGTTAGTCTGCACTTTTCGTCAAGCCACTGTCAATGTGAGAGAACTCGTGTCCAGCTTATAAGCCTATACTTGCATAAACCACAAGTGAAGATTAAACAATCTTTGGACAACACCCACCAGTGGGACTCGAACCCAGAAAGCACAACTACCTTCCAGTAGCTGCCATAACTAGTATGCTTTAACCCACTACACCATCAGACCCTACAAAAGAAGTAGAGGCTTCGAGATATATATATATACATCCCAAATATCTCCACTTCCCGAGGGCACCAGATGAGTGGGGTTAGTCTGCATTTTTCGTCAAGCCACTGTCAATGTGAGAGAACTCGTGTCCAGCTTATAAGCCTATACTTGCATAAACCACAAGTGAAGATTAAACAATCTTTGGACAACACCCACCAGTGGGACTCGAACCCAGAAAGCACAACTACCTTCCAGTAGCTGCCATAACTAGTATGCTTTAACCCACTACACCATCAGACCCTACAAAAGAAGTAGAGGCTTCGATATATATATATATATACATCCCAAATATCTCCACTTCCCGAGGGCACCAGATGAGTGTGGGGTTAGTCTGCATTTTTCGTCAAGCCACTGTCAATGTGAGAGAACTCGTGTCCAGCTTATAAGCCTATACTTGCATAAACCACAAGTGAAGATTAAACAATCTTTGGACAACACCCACCAGTGGGACTCGAACCCAGAAAGCACAACTACCTTCCAGTAGCTGCCATAACTAGTATGCTTTAACCCACTACACCATCAGACCCTACAAAAGAAGTAGAGGCTTCGAGATATATATATATACATCCCAAATATCTCCACTTCCCGAGGGCACCAGATGAGTGTGGGGTTAGTCTGCATTTTTCGTCAAGCCACTGTCAATGTGAGAGAACTCGTGTCCAGCTTATAAGCCTATACTTGCATAAACCACAAGTGAAGATTAAACAATCTTTGGACAACACCCACCAGTGGGACTCGAACCCAGAAAGCACAACTACCTTCCAGTAGCTGCATAACTAGTATGCTTTAACCCACTCACCATCAGACCCTACAAAAGAAGTAGAGGCTTCGAGATATATATATATACATCCCAAATATCTCCACTTCCCGAGGGCCCAGATGAGTGGGGTTAGTCTGCATTTTTCGTCAAGCCACTGTCAATGTGAGAGAACTCGTGTCCAGCTTATAAGCCTATACTTGCATAAACCACAAGTGAAGATTAAACAATCTTTGGACAACACCCACCAGTGGGACTCGAACCCAGAAAGCACAACTACCTTCCAGTAGCTGCCATAACTAGTATGCTTTAACCCACTACACCATCAGACCTACAAAAGAAGTAGAGGCTTCGAGATATATATATTACATCCCAAATATCTCCACTTCCCGAGGGCACCAGATGAGTGTGGGGTTAGTCTGCATTTTTCGTCAAGCCACTGTCAATGTGAGAGAACTCGTGTCCAGCTTATAAGCCTATACTTGCATAAACCATAAGTGAAGATTAAACAATCTTTGGACAACACCCACCAGTGGGACTCGAACCCAGAAAGCACAACTACCTTCCAGTAGCTGCCTATAACTAGTATGCGCTTAACCCACTACACCATCAGACCCTACAAAAGAAGTAGAGGCTTCGATATATATATATATACATCCCAAATATCTCCACTTCCCGAGGGCACCAGATGAGTGTGGGGTTAGTCTGCATTTTTCGTCAAGCCACTGTCAATGTGAGAGAACTCGTGTCCAGCTTATAAGCCTATACTTGCATAAACCACAAGTGAAGATTAAACAATCTTTGGACAACACCCACCAGTGGGACTCGAACCCAGAAAGCACAACTACCTTCCAGTAGCTGCCATAACTAGTATGCTTTAACCCACTACACCATCAGACCCTACAAAAGAAGTAGAGGCTTCGATATATATATATATACATCCCAAATATCTCCACTTCCCGAGGGCACCAGATGAGTGTGGGGTTAGTCTGCATTTTTCGTCAAGCCACTGTCAATGTGAGAGAACTCGTGTCCAGCTTATAAGCCTATACTTGCATAAACCACAAGTGAAGATTAAACAATCTTTGGACAACACCCACCAGTGGGACTCGAACCCAGAAAGCACAACTACCTTCCAGTAGCTGCCATAACTAGTATGCTTTAACCCACTACACCATCAGACCCTACAAAAGAAGTAGAGGCTTCGAGATATATATATATATACATCCCAAATATCTCCACTTCCCGAGGGCACCAGATGAGTGGGTGTTAGTCTGCATTTTTCGTCAAGCCACTGTCAATGTGAGAGAACTCGTGTCCAGCTTATAAGCCTATACTTGCATAAACCACAAGTGAAGATTAAACAATCTTTGGACAACACCCACCAGTGGGACTCGAACCCAGAAAGCACAACTACCTTCCAGTAGCTGCCATAACTAGTATGCTTTAACCCACTACACCATCAGACCCTATAAAAGAAGTAGAGGCTTCTATATATATATATATATACATCCCAAATATCTCCACTTCCCGAGGGCACCAGATGAGTGTGGGGTTAGTCTGCATTTTTCGTCAAGCCACTGTCAATGTGAGAGAACTCGTGTCCAGCTTATAAGCCTATACTTGCATAAACCACAAGTGAAGATTAAACAATCTTTGGACAACACCCACCAGTGGGACTCGAACCCAGAAAGCACAACTACCTTCCAGTAGCTGCCATAACTAGTATGCTTTAACCCACTACACCATCAGACCCTACAAAAGAAGTAGAGGCTTCGAGATATATATATATACATCCCAAATATCTCCACTTCCCGAGGGCACCAGATGAGTGTGGGGTTAGTCTGCATTTTTCGTCAAGCCACTGTCAATGTGAGAGAACTCGTGTCCAGCTTATAAGCCTATACTTGCATAAAACAAGTGAAGATTAAACAATCTTTGGACAACACCCACCAGTGGGACTCGAACCCAGAAAGCACAACTACCTTCCAGTAGCTGCCATAACTAGTATGCTTTAACCCACTACACCATCAGACCCTACAAAAGAAGTAGAGGCTTCGAGATATATATATATATACATCCCAAATATCTCCACTTCCCGAGGGCACCAGATGAGTGTGGGGTTAGTCTGCATTTTCGTCAAGCCACTGTCAATGTGAGAGAACTCGTGTCCAGCTTATAAGCCTATACTTGCATAAACCACAAGTGAAGATTAAACAATCTTTGGACAACACCCACCAGTGGGACTCGAACCCAGAAAGCACAACTACCTTCCAGTAGCTGCCATAACTAGTATGCTTTAACCCACTACACCATCAGACCCTACAAAAGAAGTAGAGGCTTCGAGATATATATATATACATCCCAAATATCTCCACTTCCCGAGGGCACCAGATGAGTGTGGGGTTAGTCTGCATTTTTCGTCAAGCCACTGTCAATGTGAGAGAACTCGTGTCCAGCTTATAAGCCTATACTTGCATAAACCACAAGTGAAGATTAAACAATCTTTGGACAACACCCACCAGTGGGACTCGAACCCAGAAAGCACAACTACCTTCCAGTAGCTGCATAACTAGTATGCTTTAACCCACTACACCATCAGACCCTACAAAAGAAGTAGAGGCTTCGAGATATATATATATACATCCCAAATATCTCCACTTCCCGAGGGCACCAGATGAGTGTGGGGTTAGTCTGCATTTTTCGTCAAGCCACTGTCAATGTGAGAGAACTCGTGTCCAGCTTATAAGCCTATACTTGCATAAACCACAAGTGAAGATTAAACAATCTTTGGACAACACCCACCAGTGGGACTCGAACCCAGAAAGCACAACTACCTTCCAGTAGCTGCCATAACTAGTATGCTTTAACCCACTACACCATCAGACCCTACAAAAGAAGTAGAGGCTTCGATATATATATATATACATCCCAAATATCTCCACTTCCCGAGGGCACTAGATGAGTGTGGGGTTAGTCTGCATTTTTCGTCAAGCCACTGTCAATGTGAGAGAACTCGTGTCCAGCTTATAAGCCTATACTTGCATAAACCACAAGTGAAGATTAAACAATCTTTGGACAACACCCACCAGTGGGACTTGAACCCAGAAAGCACAACTACCTTCCAGTAGCTGCCATAACTAGTATGCTTTAACCCACTACACCATCAGACCCTACAAAAAGAAGTAGAGGCTTCGAGATATATATAATACATCCCAAATATCTCCACTTCCCCTTCCGAGGGCACCAGATGAGTGTGGGGTTAGTCTGCATTTTTCGTCAAGCCACTGTCAATGTGAGAGAACTCGGTCCAGCTTATAAGCCTATACTTGCATAAACCACAAGTGAAGATTAAACAATCTTTGGACAACACCCACCAGTGGGACTCGAACCCAGAAAGCACAACTACCTTCCAGTAGCTGCCATAACTAGTATGCTTTAACCCACTACACCATCAGACCCTACAAAAGAAGTAGAGGCTTCGATATATATATATATACATCCCAAATATCTCCACTTCCCGAGGGCACCAGATGAGTGTGGGGTTAGTCTGCATTTTTCGTCAAGCCACTGTCAATGTGAGAGAACTCGTGTCCAGCTTATAAGCCTATACTTGCATAAACCACAAGTGAAGATTAAACAATCTTTGGACAACACCCACCAGTGGGACTCGAACCCAGAAAGCACAACTACCTTCCAGTAGCTGCCATAACTAGTATGCTTTAACCCACTACACCATCAGACCCTACAAAAGAAGTAGAGGCTTCGAGATATATATATATACATCCCAAATATCTCCACTTCCCGAGGGCACCAGATGAGTGTGGGGTTAGTCTGCATTTTTCGTCAAGCCACTGTCAATGTGAGAGAACTCGTGTCCAGCTTATAAGCCTATACTTGCATAAACCACAAGTGAAGATTAAACAATCTTTGGACAACACCCACCAGTGGGACTCGAACCCAGAAAGCACAACTACCTTCCAGTAGCTGCCATAACTAGTATGCTTTAACCCACTACACCATCATACCCTACAAAAGAAGTAGAGGCTTCGAGATATATATATATACATCCCAAATATCTCCACTTCCCGAGGGCACCAGATGAGTGTGGGTTAGTCTGCATTTTTCGTCAAGCCACTGTCAATGTGAGAGAACTCGTGTCCAGCTTATAAGCCTATACTTGCATAAACCACAAGTGAAGATTAAACAATCTTTGGACAACACCCACCAGTGGGACTCGAACCCAGAAAGCACAACTACCTTCCAGTAGCTGCCATAACTAGTATGCTTTAACCCACTACCATCAGACCCTACAAAAGAAGTAGAGGCTTCGAGATATATATATATACATCCCAAATATCTCCACTTCCCGAGGGCCCCAGATGAGTGTGGGGTTAGTCTGCACTTTTCGTCAAGCCACTGTCAATGTGAGAGAACTCGTGTCCAGCTTATAAGCCTATACTTGCATAAACCACAAGTGAAGATTAAACAATCTTTGGACAACACCCACCAGTGGGACTCGAACCCAGAAAGCACAACTACCTTCCAGTAGCTGCCATAACTAGTATGCTTTAACCCACTACACCATCAGACCCTACAAAAGAAGTAGAGGCTTCGAGATATATATATATACATCCCAAATATCTCCACTTCCCGAGGGCACCAGATGAGTGTGGGGTTAGTCTGCATTTTTCGTCAAGCCACTGTCAATGTGAGAGAACTCGTGTCCAGCTTATAAGCCTATACTTGCATAAACCAGAAGTGAAGATTAAACAATCTTTGGACAACACCCACCAGTGGGACTCGAACCCAGAAAGCACAACTCCTTCCAGTAGCTGCCATAACTAGTATGCTTTAACCCACTACACCATCAGACCCTACAAAAGAAGTAGAGGCTTCGATATATATATATATACATCCCAAATATCTCCACTTCCCGAGGGCACTAGATGAGTGTGGGTTAGTCTGCATTTTTCGTCAAGCCACTGTCAATG
>NW_027191183.1:0-14770 GCF_040958095.1 Procambarus clarkii
AAAGCACAACTACCTTCCAGTAGCTGCCATAACTAGTACGCTTTAACCCACTACACCATCAGACCCTACAAAGAAGTAGAGACTTCGAGATATATATACATCTCAAACATCTCCACTTCCCGAGGGCACCAGATGAGTGTGAGGTTAGTCTGCATTTTTCGTCAAGCCACTGTCAATGTGAGAGAACTCGTGTCCAGCTTATAAGCCTATACTTGCATTAATCACAAGTCAAGATTAACAATCTTTGGACAACACCCACCAGTGGGACTCGAACCCAGAAAGCACAACTACCTTCCAGTAGCTTCCATAACTAGTACGCTTTAACCCACTACACCATCAGACCCTAAAAGAAGTAGAGACTTCGAGATATATATACATCTCAAACATCTCCACTTCCCGAGGGCACCAGATGAGTGTGAGGTTAGTCTGCGTTTTTCGTCAAGGCACTGTCAATGTGAGAGAACTCGTGTCCAGCTTATAAGCCTATACTTGCATAAACCACAAGTGAAGATTAACAATCTTTGGACAACACCCACCAGTGGGACTCGAACCCAGAGAGCACAATTACCTTCCAGTAGCTGCCATAACTAGTACGCTTTAACCCACTACACCATCAGACCCTACAAAGAAGTATAGACTTCGAGATATATATACATCTCAAACATCTCCACTTCCCGAGGGCACCAGATGAGTATGAGGTTAGTCTGCGTTTTTCGTCAAGCCACTGTCAATGTGAGAGAACTCGTGTCCAGCTTATAAGCCTATACTTGCATAAACCACAAGTGAAGATTAACAATCTTTGGACAACACCCACCAGTGGGACTCGAACCAATAAAGCACAACTACCTTCCAGTAGCTGCCATAACTGGTACGCTTTAAATAACTACACCATCAGACTCTACAAAGAAGTAGAGACTTCGAGATATATATACTTCTCAAACATCTCCACTTCCCGAGGGCACCAGATGAGTGTGAGGTTAGTCTGCGTTTTTCGTCAAGCCACTGTCAATGTGAGAGAACTCGTGTCCAGTTTATAAGTCTATACTTGCATAAACTACAAGTGAAGATTAACAATCTTTGGACAACACCCACCAGAGGGACTCGAACCCAGAAAGCACAACTACCTTCCAGTAGCTGCCATAACTAGTACGCTTTAACCCACTACACCATCAGACCCTACAAAGAAGTAGAGACTTCGAGATATATATACATCTCAAACGTCTCCACTTCCCGAGGGCACCAGATGAGTGTGAGGTTAGTCTGCGTTTTTCGTCAAGCCACTGTCAATGTGAGAGAACTCGTGTCCAGCTTATAAGCCTATACTTGCATAAACCACAAGTGAAGATTAACAATCTTTGGACAACACCCACCAGTGGGACTCGAACCAAGAAAGCACAACTACCTTCCAGTAGCTGCCATAACTAGTACGCTTTAACCCACTACACCATCAGACCCTACAAAGAAGTAGAGACTTCGAGATATATATACATCTCAAACATCTCCACTTCCCGAGGGCACCAGATGAGTGTGAGGTTAGTCTGCATTTTTCGTCAAGCCACTGTCAATGTGAGAGAACTCGTGTCCAGCTTATAAGCCTATACTTGCATTAATCACAAGTGAAGATTAACAATCTTTGGACAACACCCACCAGTGGGACTCGAACCCAGAAAGCACAACTACCTTCCAGTAGCTGCCATAACTAGTACGCTTTAACCCACTACACCATCAGACCCTACAAAGAAGTAGAGACTTCGAGATATATGTACATCTCAAACATCTCCACTTCCCGAGGGCACCAGATGAGTGTGAGGTTAGTCTGCGTTTTTCGTCAAGCCACTGTCAATGTGAGAGAACTCGTGTCCAGCTTATAAGCCTATACTTGCATAAACCACAAGTGAAGATTAACAATCTTTGGACAACACCCACCAGTGGGACTCGAACCAAGAAAGCACAACTACCTTCCAGTAGCTGCCATAACTAGTACGCTTTAACCCACTACACCATCAGACCCTACAAAGAAGTAGAGACTTCGAGATATATATACATCTCAAACATCTCTACTTCCTGAGGGCACCAGATGAGTGTGAGGTTAGTCTGCGTTTTTCGTCAAGCCACTGTCAATGTGAGAGAACTCGTGTCCAGCTTATAAGCCTATACTTGCATAAACTACAAGTGAAGATTAACAATCTTTGGACAACACCCACCAGTGGGACTCGAACCCAGAAAGCACCACTACCTTCCAGTAGCTGCCGTAACTAGTACGCTTTAACCCACTACACCATCAGACTCTACAAAGAAGTAGAGACTTCGAGATATATATACGTCTCAAACATCTCCACTTCCCGAGGGCACCAGATGAGTGTGAGGTTAGTCTGCGTTTTTCGTCAAGCCACTGTCAATGTGAGAGATTTTGTGTCCAGCTTATAAGCTTATACTTGCATAAACCACAAGTGAAGATTAACAATCTTTGGACAACACCCACCAGTGGGACTCGAACCCAGAAAGCACAACTACCTTCCAGTAGCTGCCATAACTAGTACGCTTTAACCCACTACACCATCAGACCCTACAAAGAAGTAGAGACTTCGAGATATATATACATCTCAAACGTCTCCACTTCTCGAGGGCACCAGATGAGTGTGAGGTTAGTCTGCGTTTTTCGTCAAGCCACTGTCAATGTGAGAGAACTCGTGTCCAGCTTATAAGCCTATACTTGCATAAACCACAAGTGAAGATTAACAATCTTTGGACAACACCCACCAGAGGGACTCGAACCCAGAAAGCACAACTACCTTCCAGTAGCTGCCATAACTAGTACGCTTTAACCCACTACACCGTCAGACCCTACAAAGAAGTAGAGACTTCGAGATATATATACATCTCAAACGTCTCCACTTCCCGAGGGCACCAGATGAGTGTGAGGTTAGTCTGCGTTTTTCGTCAAGCCACTGTCAATGTGAGAGAACTCGTGTCCAACTTATAAGCCTATACTTGCATAAACCACAAGTGAAGATTAACAATTTTTGGACAACACCCACCAGTGGGACTCGAACCAAGAAAGCACAACTACCTTCCAGTAGCTGCCATAACTAGTACGCTTTAACCCACTACACCATCAGACCCTACAAAGAAGTAGAGACTTCGAGATATATGTACATCTCAAACATCTCCACTTCCCGAGGGCACCAGATGAGTGTGAGGTTAGTCTGCATTTTTCGTCAAGCCACTGTCAATGTGAGAGAACTCGTGTCCAGCTTATAAGCCTATACTTGCATAAACCACAAGTGAAGATTAACAATCTTTGGACAACACCCACCAGTGGGACTCGAACCAAGAAAGCACAACTACCTTCCAGTAGCTGCCATAACTAGTACGCTTTAACCCACTACACCATCAGACCCTACAAAGAAGTAGAGACTTCGAGATATATATACATCTCAAACATCTCCACTTCCTGAGGGCAACAGATGAGTGTGAGGTTAGTCTGCATTTTTCGTCAAGCCACTGTCAATGTGAGAGAACTCGTGTCCAGCTTATAAGCCTATACTTGCATAAACTACAAGTGAAGATTAACAATCTTTGGACAACACCCACCAGTGGGACTCGAACCCAGAAAGCACAACTACCTTCCAGTAGCTGCCATAACTAGTACCCTTTAACCCACTACACCATCAGACCCTACAAAGAAGTAGAGACTTCGAGATATATATACATCTCAAATGTCTCCACTTCCCGAGGGCACCAGATGAGTATGAGGTTAGTCTGTGTTTTTCATCAAGCCACTGTCAATGTGAGAGAACTCGTGTCCAGCATATAAGCCTATACTTGCATAAACTACAAGTGAAGATTAACAATCTTTGGACAACACCCACCAGTATGATTCGAACCCAGAAAGCACCACTACCTTCCAGTAGCTGCCGTAACTAGTACGCTTTAACCCACTACACCATCAGACTCTACAAAGAAGTAGAGACTTCGAGATATATATACGTCTCAAACATCTCCACTTCCCGAGGGCACCAGATGAGTGTGAGGTTAGTCTGCGTTTTTCGTCAAGCCACTGTCAATGTGAGAGATTTCGTGTCCAGCTTATAAGCCTATACTTGCATCAACCACAAGTGAAGATTAACAATCTTTGGACAACACCCACCAGTGGGACTCGAACCCAGAAAGCACAACTACCTTCCAGTAGCTGCCATAACTAGTACGCTTTAACCCACTACACCATCAGACCCTACAAAGAAGTAGAGACTTCGAGATATATATACATCTCAAACGTCTCCACTTCCCGAGGGCACCAGATGAGTGTGAGGTTAGTCTGCGTTTTTCGTCAAGCCACTGTCAATGTGAGAGAACTCGTGTCCAGCTTATAAGCCTATACTTGCATAAACCACAAGTGAAGATTAACAATCTTTGGACAACACCCACCATTGGGACTCGAACCAAGAAAGCACAACTACCTTCCAGTAGCTGCCATAACTAGTACGCTTTAACCCACTACACCATCAGACTCTACAAAGAAGTAGAGACTTCGAGATATATATACGTCTCAAACATCTCCACTTCCCGAGGGCACCAGATGAGTGTGAGGTTAGTCTGCGTTTTTTGTCAAGCCACTGTCAATGTGACAGATTTCGTGTCCAGCTTATAAGCCTATACTTGCATAAACCACAAGTGAAGATTAACAATCCTTGGACAACACCCACCTGTGGGACTCGAACCCAGAAAGCACAACTACCTTCCAGTAGCTGCCATAACTAGTACGCTTTAACCCACTACACCATCAGACTCTACAAAGAAGTAGAGACTTCGAGATATATATACATCTCAAACGTCTCCACTTCCCGAGGGCACCAGATGAGTGTGAGGTTAGTCTGCGTTTTTCGTCAAGCCACTGTCAATGTGAGAGATTTCGTGTCCAGCTTATAAGCCTATACTTGCATAAACCACAAGTGAAGATTAACAATCTTTGGACACCACCCACCAGTGGGACTCGAACCCAGAAAGCACAACTACCTTCCAGTAGCTGCCATAACTAGTACGCTTTAACCCACTACACCATCAGACCCTACAAAGAAGTAGAGACTTCGAGATATATATACATCTCAAACGTCTCCACTTCCCGAGGGCACCAGATGAGTGTGAGGTTAGTCTGCGTTTTTCGTCAAGCCACTGTCAATGTGAGAGAACTCGTGTCCAGCTTATAAGCCTATACTTGCATAAACCACAAGTGAAGATTAACAATCTTTGGACAACACCCACCAGTGGGACTCGAACCCAGAAAGCACAACTACCTTCCAGTAGCTGCCATAACTAGTACGCTTTAACCCACTACACCATCAGACCCTACAAAGAAGTAGAGACTTCGAGATATATATACATCTCAAACATCTCCACTTCCCGAGGGCACCAGATGAGTGTGAGGTTAGTCTGCATTTTTCGTCAAGCCACTGTCAATGTGAGAGAACTCGTGTCCAGCTTATAAGCCTATACTTGCATTAATCACAAGTCAAGATTAACAATCTTTGGACAACACCCACCAGTGGGACTCGAACCCAGAAAGCACAACTATCTTCCAGTAGCTGCCATAACTAGTACGCTTTAACCCACTACACTGTCAGACCCTACAAAGAAGTAGAGACTTCGAGATATATGTACATCTCAAACATCTCCACTTCCCGAGGGCACCAGATGAGTGTGAGGTTAATCTGCGTTTTTCGTCAAGGCACTGTCAATGTGAGAGAACTCGTGTCCAGCTTATAAGCCTATACTTGCATAAACCACAAGTGAAGATTAACAATCTTTGGACAACACCCACCAGTGGGACTCGAACCCAGAAAGCACAACTACCTTCCAGTAGCTGCCATAACTAGTACGCTTTAACCTACTACACCATCAGACCCTACAAAGAAGTAGAGACTTCGAGATATATATACATCTCAAACATCTCCACTTCCCGAGGGCACCAGATGAGTGTGAGGTTAGTCTGCGTTTTTCGTCAAGGCACTGTCAATGTGAGAGAACTCGTGTCCAGCTTATAATCCTATACTTGCATAAACCACAAGTGAAGATTAACAATCTTTGGACAACACCCACCAGTGGGACTCGAACCCAGAAAGCACAATTAACTTCCAGTAGCTGCCATAACTAGTACGCTTTAACCCACTACACCATCAGACCCTACAAAGAAGTAGAGACTTCGAGATATATATACATCTCAAATGTCTCCACTTCCCGAGGGCACCAGATGAGTATGAGGTTAGTCTGCGTTTTTCGTCAAGCCACTGTCAATGTGAGAGAACTCGTGTCCAGCTTATAAGCCTATACTTGCGTAAACCACAAGTGAAGATTAACAATCTTTGGACAACACCCACCAGTGGGACTCGAACCAAGAAAGCACGACAACCTTCCAGTAGCTGCCATAACTAGTACGCTTTAACCCACTACACCATCAGACTCTACAAAGAAGTAGAGACTTCGAGATATATATACGTCTCAAACATCTCCACTTCCCGAGGGCACCAGATGAGTGTGAGGTTAGTCTGCGTTTTTCGTCAAGCCACTGTCAATGTGAGAGAACTCGTGTCCAGCTTATAAGCCTATACTTGCATTAATCACAAGTCAAGATTAACAATCTTTGGACAACACCCACCAGTGGGACTCGAACCCAGAAAGCACAACTATCTTCCAGTAGCTGCCATAACTAGTACGCTTTAACCCACTACACTGTCAGACCCTACAAAGAAGTAGAGACTTCGAGATATATGTACATCTCAAACATCTCCACTTCCCGAGGGCACCAGATGAGTGTGAGGTTAGTCTGCATTTTTCGTCAAGCCACTGTCAATGTGAGAGAACTCGTGTCCAGCTTATAAGCCTATACTTGCATTAATCACAAGTGAAGATTAACAATCTTTGGACAACACCCACCAGTGGGACTCGAACCCAGAAAGCACAACTACCTTCCAGTAGCTGCCATAACTAGTACGCTTTAACCCACTACACCATCAGACCCTACAAAGAAGTAGAGACTTCGAGATATATATACATCTCAAACATCTCCACTTCCCGAGGGCACCAGATGAGTGTGAGGTTAGTCTGCGTTTTTCGTCAAGGCACTGTCAATGTGAGAGAACTCGTGTCCAGCTTATAAGCCTATACTTGCATAAACTACAAGTGAAGATTAACAATCTTTGGACAACACCCACCAGTGGGACTCGAACCCAGAAAGCACAACTACCTTCCAGTAGCTGCCATAACTAGTACCCTTTAACCCACTACACCATCAGACCCTACAAAGAAGTAGAGACTTCGAGATATATATACATCTCAAATGTCTCCACTTCCCGAGGGCACCAGATGAGTATGAGGTTAGTCTGTGTTTTTCATCAAGCCACTGTCAATGTGAGAGAACTCGTGTCCAGCATATAAGCCTATACTTGCATAAACTACAAGTGAAGATTAACAATCTTTGGACAACACCCACCAGTATGATTCGAACCCAGAAAGCACCACTACCTTCCAGTAGCTGCCGTAACTAGTACGCTTTAACCCACTACACCATCAGACTCTACAAAGAAGTAGAGACTTCGAGATATATATACGTCTCAAACATCTCCACTTCCCGAGGGCACCAGATGAGTGTGAGGTTAGTCTGCGTTTTTCGTCAAGCCACTGTCAATGTGAGAGATTTCGTGTCCAGCTTATAAGCCTATACTTGCATCAACCACAAGTGAAGATTAACAATCTTTGGACAACACCCACCAGTGGGACTCGAACCCAGAAAGCACAACTACCTTCCAGTAGCTGCCATAACTAGTACGCTTTAACCCACTACACCATCAGACCCTACAAAGAAGTAGAGACTTCGAGATATATATACATCTCAAACGTCTCCACTTCCCGAGGGCACCAGATGAGTGTGAGGTTAGTCTGCGTTTTTCGTCAAGCCACTGTCAATGTGAGAGAACTCGTGTCCAGCTTATAAGCCTATACTTGCATAAACCACAAGTGAAGATTAACAATCTTTGGACAACACCCACCATTGGGACTCGAACCAAGAAAGCACAACTACCTTCCAGTAGCTGCCATAACTAGTACGCTTTAACCCACTACACCATCAGACTCTACAAAGAAGTAGAGACTTCGAGATATATATACGTCTCAAACATCTCCACTTCCCGAGGGCACCAGATGAGTGTGAGGTTAGTCTGCGTTTTTTGTCAAGCCACTGTCAATGTGACAGATTTCGTGTCCAGCTTATAAGCCTATACTTGCATAAACCACAAGTGAAGATTAACAATCCTTGGACAACACCCACCTGTGGGACTCGAACCCAGAAAGCACAACTACCTTCCAGTAGCTGCCATAACTAGTACGCTTTAACCCACTACACCATCAGACTCTACAAAGAAGTAGAGACTTCGAGATATATATACATCTCAAACGTCTCCACTTCCCGAGGGCACCAGATGAGTGTGAGGTTAGTCTGCGTTTTTCGTCAAGCCACTGTCAATGTGAGAGATTTCGTGTCCAGCTTATAAGCCTATACTTGCATAAACCACAAGTGAAGATTAACAATCTTTGGACACCACCCACCAGTGGGACTCGAACCCAGAAAGCACAACTACCTTCCAGTAGCTGCCATAACTAGTACGCTTTAACCCACTACACCATCAGACCCTACAAAGAAGTAGAGACTTCGAGATATATATACATCTCAAACGTCTCCACTTCCCGAGGGCACCAGATGAGTGTGAGGTTAGTCTGCGTTTTTCGTCAAGCCACTGTCAATGTGAGAGAACTCGTGTCCAGCTTATAAGCCTATACTTGCATAAACCACAAGTGAAGATTAACAATCTTTGGACAACACCCACCAGTGGGACTCGAACCCAGAAAGCACAACTACCTTCCAGTAGCTGCCATAACTAGTACGCTTTAACCCACTACACCATCAGACCCTACAAAGAAGTAGAGACTTCGAGATATATATACATCTCAAACATCTCCACTTCCCGAGGGCACCAGATGAGTGTGAGGTTAGTCTGCATTTTTCGTCAAGCCACTGTCAATGTGAGAGAACTCGTGTCCAGCTTATAAGCCTATACTTGCATTAATCACAAGTCAAGATTAACAATCTTTGGACAACACCCACCAGTGGGACTCGAACCCAGAAAGCACAACTATCTTCCAGTAGCTGCCATAACTAGTACGCTTTAACCCACTACACTGTCAGACCCTACAAAGAAGTAGAGACTTCGAGATATATGTACATCTCAAACATCTCCACTTCCCGAGGGCACCAGATGAGTGTGAGGTTAATCTGCGTTTTTCGTCAAGGCACTGTCAATGTGAGAGAACTCGTGTCCAGCTTATAAGCCTATACTTGCATAAACCACAAGTGAAGATTAACAATCTTTGGACAACACCCACCAGTGGGACTCGAACCCAGAAAGCACAACTACCTTCCAGTAGCTGCCATAACTAGTACGCTTTAACCTACTACACCATCAGACCCTACAAAGAAGTAGAGACTTCGAGATATATATACATCTCAAACATCTCCACTTCCCGAGGGCACCAGATGAGTGTGAGGTTAGTCTGCGTTTTTCGTCAAGGCACTGTCAATGTGAGAGAACTCGTGTCCAGCTTATAATCCTATACTTGCATAAACCACAAGTGAAGATTAACAATCTTTGGACAACACCCACCAGTGGGACTCGAACCCAGAAAGCACAATTAACTTCCAGTAGCTGCCATAACTAGTACGCTTTAACCCACTACACCATCAGACCCTACAAAGAAGTAGAGACTTCGAGATATATATACATCTCAAATGTCTCCACTTCCCGAGGGCACCAGATGAGTATGAGGTTAGTCTGCGTTTTTCGTCAAGCCACTGTCAATGTGAGAGAACTCGTGTCCAGCTTATAAGCCTATACTTGCGTAAACCACAAGTGAAGATTAACAATCTTTGGACAACACCCACCAGTGGGACTCGAACCAAGAAAGCACGACAACCTTCCAGTAGCTGCCATAACTAGTACGCTTTAACCCACTACACCATCAGACTCTACAAAGAAGTAGAGACTTCGAGATATATATACGTCTCAAACATCTCCACTTCCCGAGGGCACCAGATGAGTGTGAGGTTAGTCTGCGTTTTTCGTCAAGCCACTGTCAATGTGAGAGAACTCGTGTCCAGCTTATAAGCCTATACTTGCATTAATCACAAGTCAAGATTAACAATCTTTGGACAACACCCACCAGTGGGACTCGAACCCAGAAAGCACAACTATCTTCCAGTAGCTGCCATAACTAGTACGCTTTAACCCACTACACTGTCAGACCCTACAAAGAAGTAGAGACTTCGAGATATATGTACATCTCAAACATCTCCACTTCCCGAGGGCACCAGATGAGTGTGAGGTTAGTCTGCATTTTTCGTCAAGCCACTGTCAATGTGAGAGAACTCGTGTCCAGCTTATAAGCCTATACTTGCATTAATCACAAGTGAAGATTAACAATCTTTGGACAACACCCACCAGTGGGACTCGAACCCAGAAAGCACAACTACCTTCCAGTAGCTGCCATAACTAGTACGCTTTAACCCACTACACCATCAGACCCTACAAAGAAGTAGAGACTTCGAGATATATATACATCTCAAACATCTCCACTTCCCGAGGGCACCAGATGAGTGTGAGGTTAGTCTGCGTTTTTCGTCAAGGCACTGTCAATGTGAGAGAACTCGTGTCCAGCTTATAAGCCTATACTTGCATAAACCACAAGTGAAGATTAACAATCTTTGGACAACACCCACCAGTGGGACTCGAACCCAGAAAGCACAACTACCTTCCAGTAGCTGCCATAACTAGTACGCTTTAACCCACTACACCATCAGACCCTACAAAGAAGTAGAGACTTCGAGATATATATACATCTCAAACATCTCCACTTCCCGAGGGCACCAGATGAATGTGAGGTTAGTCTGCGTTTTTCGTCAAGGCACTGTCAATGTGAGAGAACTCGTGTCCAGCTTATAATCCTATACTTGCATAAACCACAAGTGAAGATTAACAATCTTTGGACAACACCCACCAGTGGGACTCGAACCCAGAAAGCACAATTACCTTCCAGTAGCTGCCATAACTAGTACGCTTTAACCCACTACACCATCAGACCCTACAAAGAAGTAGAGACTTCGAGATATATATACATCTCAAATGTCTCCACTTCCCGAGGGCACCAGATGAGTATGAGGTTAGTCTGCGTTTTTCGTCAAGCCACTGTCAATGTGAGAGAACTCGTGTCCAGCTTATAAGCCTATACTTGCATAAACCACAAGTGAAGATTAACAATCTTTGGACAACACCCACCAGTGGGACTCGAACCAAGAAAGCACAACAACCTTCCAGTAGCTGCCATAACTAGTACGCTTTAACCCACTACACCATCAGACTCTACAAAGAAGTAGAGACTTCGAGATATATATACGTCTCAAACATCTCCACTTCCCGAGGGCACCAGATGAGTGTGAGGTTAGTCTGCGTTTTTCGTCAAGCCACTGTCAATGTGAGAGATTTCGTGTCCAGCTTATAAGCCTATACTTGCATAAACCACAAGTGAAGATTAACAATCTTTGGACAACACCCACCAGTGGGACTCGAACCCAGAAAGCACAACTACCTTCCAGTAGCTGCCATAACTAGTATGCTTTAACCCACTACACCATCAGACCCTACAAAGAAGTAGAGACTTCGAGATATATATACATCTCAAACGTCTCCACTTCCCGAGGGCACCAGATGAGTGTGAGGTTAGTCTGCGTTTTTCGTCAAGCCACTGTCAATGTGAGAGAACTCGTGTCCAGCTTATAAGCCTATACTTGCATAAACCACAAGTGAAGATTAACAATCTTTGGACAACACCCACCAGTGGGACTCGAACCAAGAAAGCACAACTACCTTCCAGTAGCTGCCATAACTAGTACGCTTTAACCCACTACACCATCAGACCCTACAAAGAATTAGAGACTTCGAGATATATATACATCTCAAACGTCTCCACTTCCCGAGGGCACCAGATGAGTGTGAGGTTAGTCTGCGTTTTTCGTCAAGCCACTGTCAATGTGAGAGAACTCGTGTCCAGCTTATAAGCCTATACTTGCATTAATCACAAGTCAAGATTAACAATCTTTGGACAACACCCACCAGTGGGACTCGAACCCAGAAAGCACAACTATCTTCCAGTAGCTGCCATAACTAGTACGCTTTAACCCACTACACTGTCAGACCCTACAAAGAAGTAGAGACTTCGAGATATATGTACATCTCAAACATCTCCACTTCCCGAGGGCACCAGATGAGTGTGAGATTAGTCTGCGTTTTTCGTCAAGCGACTGTCAATGTGAGAGAACTCGTGTCCAGCTTATAAGCCTATACTTGCATAAACCACAAGTGAAGATTAACAATCTTTGGACAACACCCACCAGTGGGACTCGAACCCAGAAAGCACAACTACCTTCCAGTAGCTGCCATAACTAGTACGCTTTAACCCACTACACCATCAGACCCTACAAAGAAGTAGAGACTTCGAGATATATATACATCTCAAACATCTCCACTTCCCGAGGGCACCAGATGAGTGTGAGGTTAGTCTGCGTTTTTCGTCAAGGCACTGTCAATGTGAGAGAACTCGTGTCCAGCTTATAAGCCTATACTTGCATAAACCACAAGTGAAGATTAACAATCTTTGGACAACACCCACCAATGGGACTCGAACCCAGAAAGCACAACTACCTTCCAGTAGCTGCCATAACTAGTACGCTTTAACCCACTACACCATCAGACCCTACAAAGAAGTAGAGACTTCGAGATATATATACATCTCAAACATCTCCACTTCCCGAGGGCACCAGATGGATGTGAGGTTAGTCTGCATTTTTCGTCAAGCCACTGTCAATGTGAGAGAACTCGTGTCCAGCTTATAAGCCTATACTTGCATTAACCACAAGTGAAGATTAACAATCTTTGGACAACACCCACCAGTGGGACTGGAACCCAGAAAGCACAACTACCTTCCAGTAGCTGCCATAACTAGTACGCTTTAACCCACTACACCATCAGACCCTACAAAGAAGTAAAGACTTCGAGATATATATACATCTCAAATGTCTCCACTTCCCGAGGGCACCAGATGAGTATGAGGTTAGTCTGCGTTTTTCGTCAAGCCACTGTCAATGTGAGAGAACTCATGTCCAGCTTATAAGCCTATACTTGCATAAACCACAAGTGAAGATTAACAATCTTTGGACAACACCCACCAGTGGGACTCGAACCAAGAAAGCACAACAACCTTCCAGTAGCTGCCATAACTAGTACGCTTTAACCCACTACACCATCAGACTCTACAGAGAAGTAGAGACTTCGAGATATATATACGTCTCAAACATCTCCACTTCCCGAGGGCACCAGATGAGTGTGAGGTTAGTCTGCGTTTTTCGTCAAGCCACTGTCAATGTGAGAGATTTCGTGTCCAGCTTATAAGCCTATACTTGCATAAACCACAAGTGAAGATTAACAATCTTTGGACAACACCCACCAGTGGGACTCGAACCCAGAAAGCACAACTACTTTCCAGTAGCTGCCATAACTAGTACGCTTTAACCCACTACACCATCAGACCCTACAAAGAAGTAGAGACTTCGAGATATATATACATCTCAAACGTCTCCACTTCCCGAGGGCACCAGATGAGTGTGAGGTTAGTCTGTGTTTTTCGTCAAGCCACTGTCAATGTGAGAGAACTCGTGTCCAGCTTATAAGCCTATACTTGCATAAACCACAAGTGAAGATTAACAATCTTTGGACAACACCCACCAGTGGGTCTCGAACCAAGAAAGCACAACTACCTTCCAGTAGCTGCCATAACTAGTACGCTTTAACCCACTACACCATCAGACCCTACAAAGAATTAGAGACTTCGAGATATATATACATCTCAAACGTCTCCACTTCCCGAGGGCACCAGATGAGTGTGAGGTTAGTCTGTGTTTTTCGTCAAGCCACTGTCAATGTGAGAGAACTCGTGTCCAGCTTATAAGCCTATACTTGCATAAACCACAAGTGAAGATTAACAATCTTTGGACAACACCCACCAGTGGGTCTCGAACCAAGAAAGCACAACTACCTTCCAGTAGCTGCCATAACTAGTACGCTTTAACCCACTACACCATCAGACCCTACAAAGAATTAGAGACTTCGAGATATATATACATCTCAAACGTCTCCACTTCCCGAGGGCACCAGATGAGTGTGAGGTTAGTCTGCGTTTTTCGTCAAGCCACTGTCAATGTGAGAGAACTCGTGTCCAGCTTATAAGCCTATACTTGCATAAACCACAAGTGAAGATTAACAATCTTTGGACACCACCCACCAGTGGGACTCGAACCAAGAAAGCACAACTACCTTCCAGTAGCTGCCATAACTAGTACGCTTTAACCCACTACACCATCAGACCCTACAAAGAAGTAGAGACTTCGAGATATATATACATCTCAAACATCTCCACTTCCCGAGGGCACCAGATGAGTGTGAGGTTAGTCTGCATTTTTCGTCAAGCCACTGTCAATGTGAGAGAACTCGTGTCCAGCTTATAAGCCAATACTTGCATTAATCACCAGTGAAGATTAACAATCTTTGGACAACACCCACCAGTGGGACTCGAACCCAGAAAGCACAACTACCTTCCAGTAGCTGCCATAACTAGA
>NW_027191184.1:0-14766 GCF_040958095.1 Procambarus clarkii
TTTAAACCTCTCGTGTATCATGAGTGTGTTAAAGCATCAGATGGTGCATTCAGATGAATATTACCTAGTTCCTTCATCTGGGAAGAATGAACACATATTGGTGCATTCGGATGATAAAAACTAACTACTGTAGTTTAATTGATCAACAGACTGTATATCATATGCAGACTGTATGTGGATCTGCGGGCCACTCCAAACAACAGCCTGGTGGACCAAGCTCCACCAGGGCTAAAGCACAAAGTGATATAGATGTGATAGAGAAACTAGGTCAAATGGAGGAGTAGGTCTGTATATTAAACAGCACCTGACGTGCACAGAGCTACTAAACTCAATGTGGTGGTAGAGTGGTGGGGGGGGGGGGAAACATTGCAGAAAAAAACAAAAATACAATTTGGTCAACAAAACAGCATTGTTTAAAATAGAAGACATGGGTTGTCATTTTGGGGGTAAGGTAGGTTACATTGAGTTAATTAGTTAGTACTTAGTTTTTATCTTAAACTGGTTGGGAGAGGTACAGTGTTGCTGTGCTGGTGAAAGAACACCTAAAGGTAAATTAAATAATGATTGCGAATCCACAAGAAGTTGACATAATATCGCTAGAAATCTGCAATCAGGATGATAAACTTTCCTTAAAGAATTTGACAAACACTTGCTGATAGGACATGAAGTAAATGAAATGTATGTCAAGTTTTGTGAAATATATGATAAAAGCACAACAAAATTTGTACCAAAGGAGAGATGCAGAACTAGGAAAAGGGGTTTGTTCAACAGAAATTGCGAGAGGGCCTGAGACCCAAACACACACAAATGGAATCAATATATAGCAAGAGGCCAAACCCCCAAACATACAAGCGATGCAAAGATGCGAGAAACAGCAGCAGCATTAAGGAGAGGGACTTAAGGACCATAAATAAAGTGTGAAAATAAACTCGAGTAAATTTTTTTAACTACTCTCGACAGTGAAGAAAAACAAATATTCAGACGATTTGTGTTAGAATCATTAATCTTACACTTTCGGTCATATTCAACAACACAAATACATACACACACATTCCTGTTGCTGTAGCAAGTGAAGAATTACACACACAGATCACAATAACGTGATGCATCAAATGAACAAATCCACAAGGGCCGTGACGAGGATTCGAACCTGCGTCCGGGAGCATCCCAGACACTGCCTTAATCGACTGAGCTACAACAGGGTAAAAGGGTTGAAACCGAAGTTCTACTGAACTTACTGGATCCCATAGCCTCTCCGAGGCACAAACCAGGCTTTTACACAACCCCCCCCCCCCCCCTGCACCCGAGCTATGTCAACAGGCCGTTCTCCCTCTTCGCCCTTCCGAATGCACCATATCAGTAAATTTTTTAATAATCTTTTAAAAATAGTAAATGCCACTATTTTTGCAAAATTATTACGAGATCTATTATTCTATAGAATAATGCATATAAATGCATATATGCATATAAATACAAAACATAAATACAAAAGTAAATGTAAATAATTTTACCTTGCACCTAGATCCACCAAGCCTGTATGGCGCGCGTTTCAGTACTTCGGAAATCTAGAACTATCTTGAATCTCTAATCTGCAATGAAACAATACATATTATTGCACTTACCAAAACATGGATGAATGTAGAAAATACAGAACTATTAGCTGAATATCAAATAAATGGATTTAATCTATTTCACACAGATAGATATATTACACCGTGTATATTAGGTAATACCTAACATACACGCCTCCACACACACTACATTTGAAATGTAGTCTCAAAAAGACTACATTTCAACAGCAAAGATTACTCCATAAAAAAATAATTAAATTATTGACCAACATGAGAGAGGGTTAGCCAACATGAGGGTTGTGTTGATTGCCTGAAAATATTTAAATTGTGTAATGTATTGAATGGCATTTTTCAAGTTACAACATTTTTTAAATTACTGAACTAGGTTCTAGGCTTTGCTAGGCTTAATTCAATTATTACAGATAAGCCTAACCTAGCCTAGAACCCAGTGGGTTTTCTTCCTATTGGGGAGTGTTGTACATGCCTCGCCTCCACATACACACTAGCACAGCCAGGCCTCGCCTCCACATACACACTAGCACAGCCAGGCCTCGCCTCCACATACTCACCAGCACAGCCAGGCCTCGCCTCCACATACACCAGCACTGCCAGGCCTCGCCTCCACATTTAAACCAACCAAGCCCACAAATACGTTAACATGGACCAGCATTACACCGTCTAACATACTCTGTCAGATGTAACAACTAAATTTGTGAATTCAAGACCAAATCTATTGTATAACACAGTGTTAGTACGAGAAAAACATTACTTACATTCGAAGCCGTGTTTTAAAATGGCGGCGGTCTTGTACTGACGCTCCAAACTGTGTGTTCGTTTGCGTATGATGAACGTGTGACAATTTACTACAACAATTATTTAATTATTCTTATTCTTTATTTTAATATTTTTAGGGTACATGAAATTTCAAACTTATTTGCACACAATAATATAATTGCATTGTCATAACCTTTATATATTACGGAAAATACGATGACATGAACGAAGTCAAAGTGAAGTTGAAGTCAAAGTCATTCGCCGAACGTATTAGTCATTTTTTTTCATACATACATAGTTGATTTACAAACATAATGTTGGATTTATAGATAGAGCTAGTGCATACAATACCTGAAGCCACTATAGTAGGCCTATATAGCATTTCAGGCAACCGGGCAGTATATATGGACCCCTTACTCAAATCTCTGAATATGTTAGATATTAAGTCCCTGCACATACTCTCATGTGTATTTTATATATATAAAACGCTGCACTGTAATGTCAATCCTGACCTTAAAAGCTTCCTAGAAGGTTGTAACAGATCCCATGAGCACCACACCAGAAACAAATACCTATTTGATATTCCAAGAGTACGACTTAGTCAAACTAGAAATGCTTATTACAAATCAAGAGACCTCGAATGTGGAATGACCTTCCCAGTTATGTTAAAAACTGTACCTCTCCCAACCAGTTTAAGATAAATAAAGATAAATTTATAAGTTAAGAAAAATTCCACAAATCAACAACCCTGTTACTGACCCTGTATTTACCCAAGTCTTTCCTAAATCTAAACTTATCCAATTTATACCCATTGTTTCGTGTTCTATCTTGTGTTGACAATTTTAATACCCTATTAATATCCCCTTTGTTATATCTATTCAGGAAATTGTGGTTGATCTCGAACCCATTGATAATGTGACGACTTATACAGAATTTTGTAACTATATCATCAAGATTGTAACCAGCTTAGCTAAATGTAGTGTGGGGTTCAGTCCCTAAGCCCATATATGTGCCTCTCTAACCATTTAGGTTACAGGGCAAAAACATAAAAACAAAGGTAACTGCAGAAGGCCTATTGGCCCATACCAGGCAGCTCCTATCTATAACAGATAAACACTAAGTACTACCTAATTAACTCAATGTAACCTACCAACCTAACCCCCAAAATGTCAATCCATATCTTTTATTTTAAACAATGCTGTTTTGTTGACCAAATTGTATTTTTACTCTTTTTCTGTCATGTTTCTCCCACCCCTGTTTTTTCCCTTTTTTCTTATTTTTTCTCAACATAATTCATACTTTAATTATGCGGATCAGGACATCACCTGATCAAACACATCAAACATCGTTTGACCACCATCAAACACACACATTTCGTGTGTGTTTGACGCTCACTGATATGTACCAGCGTTGTTTTATATATGGTGCTATTCTATCTTACGCTTTGTTGCTCTTTTTTACCTACGGGCTCATAGAACATTCTATTGCGAAAACATTGGCACAAAAATGAATGACGTACATACAATAATAATGTCAGGACAGTGATATAATTATAAACTTTCAAAGCACTGTATCGCCCATGTGTCGTCTTGTCACCAATACTGGGTAACAGTTCCGCCACTTCCCACACTCTTGCGGGTGGGCAGCGACCATTATTCTACGTTTATATTCATATCACCGTGTTGGGAATTTCATTGCGAGTACATTGATACCAAAATTAACGCTGTAGGACAAGTGTGGAAGTGATAACAATCCCAAGAGTAAAAACATTTTGTTGCTCTTGGGCACTCACGGCGAGTCATCTACGTAGGTATTTATTGGGTGCTGGTATTCATATAACTTTTGGTGACCGTTTTTGCTGATTTTCTTCTAGAGAATGTTATTGCGAACACGTTGGTACCAAAATGAAATACATAGCTCGAGAACTAAGGTCAGGAGAGTAAAAAGAGTATACACATTTTTGTTTTGACGCTTAATTAAGGTTATTGTGAGTACTCATCGCCTGCCTAGAAACTGGAACTAGTAATTCCATCTATCATACATATCCATTGTTTCGTGTTCTATCTTGTGTTGACAATTTTAATACCCTATTAATATCCCCTTTGTTATATCTATTCAGGAAATTGTGGTTGATCTCGAACCCATTGATAATGTGACGACTTATACAGAATTTTGTAACTATATCATCAAGATTGTAACCAGCTTAGCTAAATGTAGTGTGGGGTTCAGTCCCTAAGCCCATATATGTGCCTCTCTAACCATTTAGGTTACAGGGCAAAAACATAAAAACAAAGGTAACTGCAGAAGGCCTATTGGCCCATACCAGGCAGCTCCTATCTATAACAGATAAACACTAAGTACTACCTAATTAACTCAATGTAACCTACCAACCTAACCCCCAAAATGTCAATCCATATCTTTTATTTTAAACAATGCTGTTTTGTTGACCAAATTGTATTTTTACTCTTTTTCTGTCATGTTTCTCCCACCCCTGTTTTTTCCCTTTTTTCTTATTTTTTCTCAACATAATTCATACTTTAATTATGCGGATCAGGACATCACCTGATCAAACACATCAAACATCGTTTGACCACCATCAAACACACACATTTCGTGTGTGTTTGACGCTCACTGATATGTACCAGCGTTGTTTTATATATGGTGCTATTCTATCTTACGCTTTGTTGCTCTTTTTTACCTACGGGCTCATAGAACATTCTATTGCGAAAACATTGGCACAAAAATGAATGACGTACATACAATAATAATGTCAGGACAGTGATATAATTATAAACTTTCAAAGCACTGTATCGCCCATGTGTCGTCTTGTCACCAATACTGGGTAACAGTTCCGCCACTTCCCACACTCTTGCGGGTGGGCAGCGACCATTATTCTACGTTTATATTCATATCACCGTGTTGGGAATTTCATTGCGAGTACATTGATACCAAAATTAACGCTGTAGGACAAGTGTGGAAGTGATAACAATCCCAAGAGTAAAAACATTTTGTTGCTCTTGGGCACTCACGGCGAGTCATCTACGTAGGTATTTATTGGGTGCTGGTATTCATATAACTTTTGGTGACCGTTTTTGCTGATTTTCTTCTAGAGAATGTTATTGCGAACACGTTGGTACCAAAATGAAATACATAGCTCGAGAACTAAGGTCAGGAGAGTAAAAAGAGTATACACATTTTTGTTTTGACGCTTAATTAAGGTTATTGTGAGTACTCATCGCCTGCCTAGAAACTGGAACTAGTAATTCCATCTATCATACATATCCATTGTTTCGTGTTCTATCTTGTGTTGACAATTTTAATACCCTATTAATATCCCCTTTGTTATATCTATTCAGGAAATTGTGGTTGATCTCGAACCCATTGATAATGTGACGACTTATACAGAATTTTGTAACTATATCATCAAGATTGTAACCAGCTTAGCTAAATGTAGTGTGGGGTTCAGTCCCTAAGCCCATATATGTGCCTCTCTAACCATTTAGGTTACAGGGCAAAAACATAAAAACAAAGGTAACTGCAGAAGGCCTATTGGCCCATACCAGGCAGCTCCTATCTATAACAGATAAACACTAAGTACTACCTAATTAACTCAATGTAACCTACCAACCTAACCCCCAAAATGTCAATCCATATCTTTTATTTTAAACAATGCTGTTTTGTTGACCAAATTGTATTTTTACTCTTTTTCTGTCATGTTTCTCCCACCCCTGTTTTTTCCCTTTTTTCTTATTTTTTCTCAACATAATTCATACTTTAATTATGCGGATCAGGACATCACCTGATCAAACACATCAAACATCGTTTGACCACCATCAAACACACACATTTCGTGTGTGTTTGACGCTCACTGATATGTACCAGCGTTGTTTTATATATGGTGCTATTCTATCTTACGCTTTGTTGCTCTTTTTTACCTACGGGCTCATAGAACATTCTATTGCGAAAACATTGGCACAAAAATGAATGACGTACATACAATAATAATGTCAGGACAGTGATATAATTATAAACTTTCAAAGCACTGTATCGCCCATGTGTCGTCTTGTCACCAATACTGGGTAACAGTTCCGCCACTTCCCACACTCTTGCGGGTGGGCAGCGACCATTATTCTACGTTTATATTCATATCACCGTGTTGGGAATTTCATTGCGAGTACATTGATACCAAAATTAACGCTGTAGGACAAGTGTGGAAGTGATAACAATCCCAAGAGTAAAAACATTTTGTTGCTCTTGGGCACTCACGGAGAGTCATCTACGTAGGTATTTATTGGGTGCTGGTATTCATATAACTTTTGGTGACCGTTTTTGCTGATTTTCTTCTAGAGAATGTTATTGCGAACACGTTGGTACCAAAATGAAATACATAGCTCGAGAACTAAGGTCAGGAGAGTAAAAAGAGTATACACATTTTTGTTTTGACGCTTAATTAAGGTTATTGTGAGTACTCATCGCCTGCCTAGAAACTGGAACTAGTAATTCCATCTATCATACAAGAGGAGCCACACATCTATGGATCATCCAATAAAATCAGCAGACTTCTAGATGTTACTACTGCTCGGCTTAGACTCGGTTACAAGTATCTCTGGGAATTCTCATTATCTGCTGATGTAGACCTGACCAAATGTAAACTGTGTCAACAAAATTATTCGCACACCCTCCGTCACTATGTGATGGAGTGCGAAAAGATACATGAATTTAGAGACAATTCTATAACCAATGTTCCAGGGATGTGTCAATATTTCATTCAAAATGATCTGCTACCAGAAATTTTAGCCAAATATCCCCAGTTTGCTAACTGTAGATAACAACTAAGTGATTGTAACCTATCCACCGCTGCCCACTGGATGGGGGACGGTGTGCAGGACAAACATATAAATTTTGATACTAGCTCTCCACATATGTCAGTTGCTTAATTTAGAACCTGTACTTGAGGTCGATCTCGAACCCATTGTTGATGTGATGACTTATATTGAATTTTGTAACTAGCTCATCAAGATTGTAACTTGCTTAGCTAAATGAATTGTGGGGTTCAGTCCCTGAGCCCATTATGTGCCTCTGTAACCCTTTCCACAACCGCCCACAAGATGGGTATGGGGTGCATAATGGGGTGGGGTGTCTTGGCCAAACGTGCCACATCAAAACCACAAGTTGACATTGAATGTGAATTAACAATGAGACAAGTAAGATTTATACTAATACATTTATACTAACTCTGTTGAGCGTTGACCATTTATACATCAAATCTGTTGATGTGAGCACTTTAGTTTAGTCTGCCGTTTAAAGAAAAAAAGAGCATATCAATGGTATATCACAGAAAACGAATTTATCATAAACTAATGTATTTGTCTTATCATATTGAACTGCATTCATATTTTTAATATATAACAATATGAATATACAAATTTCTGTAAATCCCCTACCTTGTTGGAATCTGTGGAAATGAATGAGCAAATGTGCTGGCTGAAGGCGCTGAAGGAAACCACATTGGTTTCATTTTGGATACAAATGTCCATGGAAATTCAAAATGGAAACTAATTATATAGTTGAACCTGCAGAGACGAGTTTAAGAATCTGTGTTGAGAGTGATGGACACAGCCTTCACAATTATACTTCAGAGAATGTAAACATCTAAGAGTCATTAGAAATATGTGTAGAATAATAAACCCTACATTGTTTGAGTTAGGGAAAACACCATTTGTGATATATAGATACTATAGCTGTTCCTAAAGATTCACCCTTTTTTGCACCAGCAAGATAACATATAAGATTTTAAGAGTTGACGAATGTTAATATTCTTGTTTGATAAACTGTGAACTTGAGACATAGTTAATAAGAACATATTAACACAACAAAATGTTTTCAAAATCCTTAAACCCCCCTTTCCAGCAACTTATATAATTTATATAAATTATTTTAGAGAATAATACATAAATTATATATTTAAACATGATATAGTGTTTAGTGGAATGTATAAGGAGTCAAATTGTGTTAAAAAGAGCAATTTTTAGAAAATTTGGAAAAATACTTTTTTCTGTTCAAATTATAACTAAATGGATTATAAAGGTTTCACTCAGCCAATATATATCATTCACAATTTATTAATGAATTTTACAAAAAAACACCATAAATTTTATATTTAAACATGTAAAAACTATTTGTTTTACATTTGGAAGAAAATAATTGTAGAAAAACAATTTATAATTAAACCTTTGTGTTTGGATTTTTTGAGTAAAAGTTTCTCAAAGGCTCTCCTGCACCATTCTCAATGCAAATCATTCCCACACCTATGGCAAGAGATAGGCGAACGTTGTGTAGATGATTTGTGTTTGCTGGGGTGTCTGGGATGCTCCCGGACGCAGGTTCGAATCCTCGTCACGGCCCTTGTGGATTTGTTCATTTGATGCATCACGTTATTGTGATCTGTGTGTGTAATTCTTCACTTGCTACAGCAACAGGAATGTGTGTGTATGTATTTGTGTTGTTGAATATGACCGAAAGTGTAAGATTAATGATTCTAACACAAATCGTCTGAATATTTGTTTTTCTTCACTGTCGAGAGTAGTTAAAAAAATTTACTCGAGTTTATTTTCACACTTTATTTATGGTCCTTAAGTCCCTCTCCTTAATGCTGCTGCTGTTTCTCGCATCTTTGCATCGCTTGTATGTTTGGGGGTTTGGCCTCTTGCTATATATTGATTCCATTTGTGTGTGTTTGGGTCTCAGGCCCTCTCGCAATTTCTGTTGAACAAACCCCTTTTCCTAGTTCTGCATCTCTCCTTTGGTACAAATTTTGTTGTGCTTTTATCATATATTTCACAAAACTTGACATACATTTCATTTACTTCATGTCCTATCAGCAAGTGTTTGTCAAATTCTTTAAGGAAAGTTTATCATCCTGATTGCAGATCTCTAGCGATATTATGTCAACTTCTTGTGGATTCGCAATCATTATTTAATTTACCTTTAGGTGTTCTTTCACCAGCACAGCAACACTGTACCTCTCCCAACCAGTTTAAGATAAAAACTAAGTACTAACTAATTAACTCAATGTAACCTACCTTACCCCCAAAATGACAACCCATGTCTTCTATTTTAAACAATGCTGTTTTGTTGACCAAATTGTATTTTTGTTTTTTTCTGCAATGTTTCCCCCCCCCCACCACTCTACCACCACATTGAGTTTAGTAGCTCTGTGCACGTCAGGTGCTGTTTAATATACAGACCTACTCCTCCATTTGACCTAGTTTCTCTATCACATCTATATCACTTTGTGCTTTAGCCCTGGTGGAGCTTGGTCCACCAGGCTGTTGTTTGGAGTGGCCCGCAGATCCACATACAGTCTGCATATGATATACAGTCTGTTGATCAATTAAACTACAGTAGTTAGTTTTTATCATCCGAATGCACCAATATGTGTTCATTCTTCCCAGATGAAGGAACTAGGTAATATTCATCATCTGAATGCACCATCTGATGCTTTAACACACTCATGATACACGAGAGGTTTAAAAAACTTTTAAAACTTTTAAAACTTTTTGACCTATGTATTTAAAAGCAATTCTAAAGTTAAAAAGTGTAGCATAGGCCCCTCGCAGAATGTTCTTAATATGATCCTCAGGTTATAGTTTTCTATCTAAAACCACCCCTAGATCTCTTTCTTGATCAGAATTCTTTATAGATCTCAGTGGCTCGATCATAGAAACTGCTCTAAATCCTTGTTTGCCTGGATTGTGGAGGTCATTGGTCTCTATAAAACTAGTAATCTGACTCCTGATCACTCTCAAATAATTTTATTATGTGGGATGTTAGTGCAACTGGTCTATAATTCTTTGCCAATGCTTGTGTTGTGTTGTGTTGTTTTGGTAGTGATGTGCAATGTGTTGTTTTGGTAGTGATTCGTCCAGTTCTGGTAGTAGTGCGGTTGTTGTGTAGTGTAGTACTTGTGTGCTTGTTAATGACTTGTATTCCAGTCTTGTGGGTATCTCCTTTCCCCTACGGGCCAACTGCTTTGTTCTTACCTAGCATTTTGCTTTGTTTGGGTATGAATGTTTGTGTGCCGTATATTTTGCAAAATTTGCCATATATCTCATTATTTACTCCTCTGCCTAGCAACAAGTCTGTCTAATTATACTCATTAACTGTTTTTCAAAGTTCCCCATAGTGTCCTTTATTGAAATCGAGTTCATGAACCGTTTCAATGTTCTTATTTTCTTCTAGATTATATCTTAAAGTATATTTAAATGTTATTGTTATTAAATGTTATTGTGACATTGCATTGCAATTGAGCTATGTTGTTTACCATACCGTTCATTTCGTGAGTATAAGTATAGATGCCACACTTGTGACAGGTAAAACCATGCCTTTTTTGAAAAACAGCACCGTCTGTTGCACGTAAGAGCAACCCACACTATATTATGTTGCGATATTATTTCAATATTTCCGATTGTATTGATAATTTGAATTTTCATAGATTTCAATTTATTTTCATTTCGATTTAATAATTTTGTGTGACATTGCATTGAAATTGAGCTGTGTTGTTTACCATACTGTTCATTTCATGAGTATAGTTTATTTTTTTATTTTTTTCATTTCATTTTTTTAGCTGTTCTTATTTTTCAGTGATGGGAATATCAGATCATTTGATGTTCCCAATTTTCTGATGGAAGCATCAGACCATTATAGAATGCATCGGATGAGGTAGTTTGGAATGGTGGGGAGGAAGAGAGGGGGGTATGGTGGGGAAGACGAGGGGACAGAGGAGAGGGTAATGGTGGGGAGGACGAGGGGACTGGGGAGTTGGGGATGGTGGGGACAGGGGAATGCTGGGGAGGACAAAGGGACAGGTGAATGGGAGATGGTGGGGGAGGAAGAAGGACAGGGGAGGGGAAAATGGTAAGGAGGACGATGGGACAGGGAAGTGGGAATAGTGGGGATGATGTGGGGACAGGGAAGTGGGAAGGACGAGAGGACTGTGGAATGGGGAATAGCAAAGTGAATTATAATTATATATATTAATTAATTCTTATAAATTTCCAGAAGCCTGTATCAACACCCACACTAATGCAACTGAAAGAGATGTTGAGACAAGTATTGCTGATATGTTGAAGAACGCCCCAAACAAACTCGGTGGAAACAGATACAAGGTAAAGTTTGCCAATTTGCTGTAGTCTAATTCAATTTCTTTTTAGTAATCTTCGAGAACATTTATGCTATGAATAAGATAAAATAATGTAACTGATTTTGATTTATTTACTATTTATTATTTATTTACCGTTATTAGTATAATAGATCTCGTAATAATTTTGCAAAAATAATGGCATTTACTATTTTAAAAAGCTCGGGTGCAGGGGGGGGGGGTTATGTAAAAGCCTGGTTTGTGCCTCGGAGAGGCTATGGGATCCAGTAAGATCGTCCTTCCTTTCCTCCCTAGAATCTGGATGTAGCAGGTGCTCAATTGTCAAAAGTGAAAAATTGGTTTTGTCTTCCGAATGCACCATTTCTGTAAATTTGCTAATAATCTTTTAAAAATAGTAAATGCCATTATTTTTGCAAAATTATTACGAGATCTATTATACTAATAACGGTTTGATAAAATACAGTAGACTGCCTACTGGATAATAGTTCCAGTCCACCTGTAGACAGGGATCTCACATCAGCTTGTATATTATACAAGGATAAGATTTGATTTACTTTTGTATTTATATGCATATATGCATTTATATGCATTATTCTCTAGAATAATAGATCTCGTAATAATTTTGCAAAAATAGTGGCATTTACTATTTTAAAAAGCTCGGGTGCAGGGGGGGGGGGTTTGTGTAAAAGCCTGGTTTGTGCCTCGGAGAGGCTATGGGATCCAGTAAGATCGTCCTTCCTTTCCTCCCTAGAATCTGGATGTAGCAGGTGCTCAATTGTCAAAAGTGAAAAATTGGTTTTGTCTTCCGAATGCACCATTTCTGTAAATTTGCTAATAATCTTTTAAAAATAGTAAATGCCATTATTTTTGCAAAATTATTACGAGATCTATTATACTAATAACGGTTTGATAAAATACAGTAGACTGCCTACCGGTTTTACCTGTAATAAGTGTTTGTTTGTTTGTTAAAAACTGTAGTAAGTGTTGCTGAATTTTTTTAGCCTTGTACATATGTCTTTTGATTAGTTTTTTTTGCAGATGAAGGAAGGTGGGGTGGCACATAATTGATTGTTCAGTGTTATGTTTAAGGTACAAATAAAACAAAAGCAAAAGTTACTCAAATTCGTTGATTTTTGTAATAGTTAAGAAGGAAAATATTTTAATGCTATTTATTTAATACAGTTGGAAATTAGAAAATCTAATGTTGAGATTGAAAGATATATATTATTCTCTATTACCTTACAGCTTATGCATTATTTTAACAGGTCCAGACGCTGTCTCAAATGGGCGGTGCAAGCTGTGGAGACACAGTGAGACGAATGATGAGGAGGATAGGGACCTATGGGGTCTGGTCTCAGTATTCACTCGTTGGGCGCAAGAGGAAACGTGTCTTCAAAACCTTGGATATTTGTAATGTAATAATAAGTACGTAAATTTGACATTTTTTTGGATTATATATATGTCTGCATGTATTATGTATTATACTTGCATGCTTGTTAATGACTTGTATTCTAGTCTTGTGGGTATCTCCTTTCTCCTACGGGCCAAATGCTTTGTTCTTACCTAGCATTTTGCTTTGTTTGGGTATGAATGTTTGTGTACCTTCATTGTATATTTTGCAAAATTTGCCATATATCTCATTACTCCTCTGCCTAGCAACAAGTCTGTCTAATTATACTCAATAACTATTTTTCAAAGTTCCCCATAGTGTCCTTTATTGAAATAGAGTTCATGAACCGTTTCAATATCCTTATTTTCTTCTAGATTATATCTTAAAGTATATTTAAATGTTATTGTGACATTGCATTGCAATTGAGCTGCGTTGTTAACCATTCTGTTCATTTCATGAGTATATTTTATTTTCTATTTTTTCATATCATTTTTTTTATCTGTTTTTATTTTTCAGTGATGGGAATATCAGATCATTTGATGTTCCCATCAGAAAATTGGGAAAGTCAGATCTTTTGATGTTCCCAATTTTCAGATGGAAGCATCAGACCATCATGGAATGCATGGGATGAGGTAGTTTAGAATGGTGGGGAGGACGACAGGGGGGATGGTGGGGAAGACGAGGGAACAGAGGAGAGGGTAATGGTGGGGAGGACGAGGGGACAGGGGAATGGAGAATGCTGGGGAGGACAAAGGGGACGAGGGGACGGAGGAAGACTGGAGAACAGGGGAACACCTAAATAAAAGCCAACAATGTTATTACTCTGTGGCTTCTTGTCTCCTGACAAAAAGAATTATAATTATATATATTAATTAATTCTTATAACTTTCCAGAAGCCTGTATCAACACCCACACTAATGCAACTGAAAGAGATGTTGAGACAAGTATTGCTGATATGTTGAAGAACGCCCCAAACAAACACGGTGGAAACAGATACAAGGTAAAGTTTGCCAATTTGCTGTAGTCTAATTCAATCTCTTTTTAGTAATCTTTGTGAACATTTATGCTATGAATAAGATAAAATAATGTAATTGATTTTGACTAAATATGTAGATATATTTAATTTTCTGAGCACTAATAATGAAAGAAAACCAAAATAAGAGGTGGCTACTATCTCTAATAATGGGCTGGAATAATACAGGATATAATAATATATATATATATATAAATATATATACATATATTTATATATATATATATTTATTTATATAAATATATATATGATATATATATTCTATTCTATTAGTCTATTCTATTCTATAGTTTTATATAGATTCTTGTTTTAGTTTTTTTCTATAATATGGAAAGGGTTTTTAATTAATAAATTAAATATTATATAATAAAATAATGTATTATTGAAAACAATTAGTAACAAACAATATTTCATTACAGGGTGGTGAAGCAAGAATACATGTGCATCACATAGCAGAGTCGGATATGACGAATAATGAAAACAGCGGAGAGCCTGGTGCATGGCATACCGCTGAATCTTCTCTAATGTCTATATAGAAGAATCTTTGTTTCTGTGTGTATATATGTATATATATCATTAATAAAATATATATATATATATATATATATATATATATATATATATAACCTATATATATATATATATATATATATATATATATATATATATATTTATATATATATATATAACCTATATATATATATATATATATTTATATATATATTTATATATATATATATATATATATATATTTATATATATATATATTTATATATATATATATATATTTATATATATATATATATTTATATATATATATATATTTATATATATATAT
>NW_027191185.1:0-14750 GCF_040958095.1 Procambarus clarkii
TCATTTTTATTTCTAGTCTGACGCGACACGGGCGCGTTTCGTAAAACTTATTACATTTTCAGAGACTTTAGTTCACAAATACACAACTGAATAGAACTTACGTATCTCCGATTTTATATCTACATTTGAGTGAGGTGGGAGGGGTGATGTGGCATAAACACAAGACAGAACAAGAGGGGATATTAATAGGGTATTAAAAGTATCAACACAAGACAGAACACAAACAATGGGTATTGAATAGAAGTGTTTGTAGAAAGCCTATTGTTCCATATTTCTTGATGCTTCTATATTGGAGCGGAGTCTTGAGGTGGGTAGAATATAGTTGTGCAATAATTGGCTGTTGATTGCTGGTGTTGACTTCTTGATGTGTAGTGCCTCGCAAACGTCAAGCCGCCTGCTATCGCTGTATCTATCGATGATTTCTGTGTTGTTTACTAGGATTTCTCTGGCGATGGTTTGGTTGTGGGAAGAGATTATATGTTCCTTAATGGAGCCCTGTTGCTTATGCATCGTTAAACGCCTAGAAAGAGATGTTGTTGTCTTGCCTATATACTGGGTTTTTTGGAGCTTACAGTCCCCAAGTGGGCATTTGAAGGCATAGACGATGTTAGTCTCTTTTAAAGCGTTCTGTTTTGTGTCTGGAGAGTTTCTCATGAGTAGGCTGGCCGTTTTTCTGCTTTTATAGTAAATCGTCAGTTGTATCCTCTGATTTTTGTCTGTAGGGATAACGTTTCTATTAACAATATCTTTCAGGACCCTTTCCTCCGTTTAATGAACTGTGGAAAAGAAGTTCCTGTAAAATAGTCTAATAGGGGGTATAGGTGTTGTGTTAGTTGTCTCTTCAGAGGTTGCATGGCTTTTCACTTTCCTTCTTATGATGTCTTCGACGAAACCATTGGAGAAGCCGTTATTGACTAGGACCTGCCTTACCCTACAGAGTTCTTCGTCGACTTGCTTCCATTCTGAGCTGTGGCTGAGAGCACGGTCGACATATGCGTTAACAACACTCCTCTTGTACCTGTCGGGGCAGTCGCTGTTGGCATTTAGGCACATTCCTATGTTTGTTTCCTTAGTGTAGACTGCAGTGTGGAAACCTCCGCCCTTTTCCATGACTGTTACATCTAGAAAGGGCAGCTTCCCATCCTTTTCCATCTCGTAAGTGAAACGCAGCACGGAACTCTGCTCAAATGCCTCCTTCAGCTCCTGCAGATGTCTGACATCAGGTACCTGTGTAAAAATGTCGTCAACATACCTGCAGTATATGGCCGGTTTCAAGTTCATGTCGACTAAGACTTTTTGCTCGATGGTACCCATATAGAAGTTTGCAAACAGGACACCTAGGGGACAACCCATGGCGACCCCATCTACTTGCTTATACATGTGCCCATCCGGGCTCAAGAAGGGTGCCTCTTTAGTACAGCGATAGCAAGCGGCTTGACGTTTGCGAGGCACTACACATCAAGAAGTCAACACCAGCAATCAACAGCCAATTATTGCACAACTATATTCTACCCACCTCAAGACTCCGCTCCAATATAGAAGCATCAAGAAATATGGACCAATAGGCTTTCTACAAACACTTCTATTCAATACCCATTGTTTGTGTTCTGTCTTGTGTTGATACTTTTAATACCCTATTAATATCCCCTTTTGTTCTGTCTTGTGTTAATGCCACATCACCCCTCCCACCTCACTCAAATGTAGATATAAAATCGGAGATACGTAAGTTCTATTCAGTTGTGTATTTGTGAACTAAAGTCTTTGAAAATGTAAAAAGTTTTACAAAACGCGCCCGTGTCGCGTCAGACTAGAAAAAAAAATGAATTTTGGAGAATTAATTTTTGATTTACCTCCAACAGTGAAGCGTAATGTACGAAAGATTGAGAAAATTCGTGTTAGAATTATTAATCTTACTTTTTCGGTCATATTTAATAATATATATATATATATATATATATATATATATATATATATATATATATATATATATATATATATATATATATATATATATATATATATGTCGTACCTAGTAGCCAGAACGTACTTCTCAGCCTAATATGTAAGGCCCGATTTGCCTAATAAGCCAAGTTTTCCTAAATTAATATATTTTCTCTATTTTTGTTCTTATGAAATGATAAAGCTACCCATTTCATTATGTATGAGGAAAATGTTTTTTTATTGGAGTTAATATTAACGTAGATATATGACCGAACCTAACCAACCCTACCTAACCTAACCTAACCTATCTTTATAGGTTAGGTTAGGTTAGGTAGCCGGAAAAGTTAGGTTAGGTTAGGTTAGGTAGGTTAGGTAGTCGAAAAAACATTAATTCATGAAAACTTGGCTTATTAAGCAAATCGGGCCTTGCATAGTAGGCTGAGAAGTGCGTTCTGGCTACTAGGTACGACATATATATATATATATATATATATATATATATATATATATATATATATATATATATATATATATATATATATATATATATATATATATATATATATATATGTCGTACCTAGTAGCCAGAACTCACTTTTCAGCCTACAATGCAAGGCCCGATTTGCCTAATAAGCCAAGTTTTCATGAATTAATATATTTTCTCTAATTTTTTTCTTATGAAATGATAAAGCAACCCATTTCATTATGTAAGAGGTCAATTTTTTTTATTGGAGTTAAAATTAACGTAGATATATGACCGAACCTAACCAACCCTACCTAACCTAACCTAACCTATCTTTATAGGTTAGGTTAGGTTAGGTAGCCGAAAAAGTTAGGTTAGGTTAGGTTAGGTAGGTTAGGTAGTCGAAAAGCAATTAATTCATGAAAACTTGGCTTATTAGGCAAATCGGGCCTTGCATAGTAGGCTCAGAAGTGAGTTCTGGCTACTAGGTACGACATATATATATATATATATATATATATATATATATATATATATATATGTCGTATCTAGTAGCCAGAACTCACTTCTCATCCTACTATTCAAGGCCCGATTTGCCTAATAAGCCAAGTTTTCCTGAATTAATATATTTACTATAATTTTTTTTCTTATGAAATGATAAAGCAACCCTTTTCTCTATGTATGAGGTCAATTTTTTTTTATTGGAGTTAAAATTAACGTAGATATATGACCGAACCTAACCAACCCTACCTAACCTAACCTAACCTATATTTATAGGTAAGGTTAGGTTAGGTAGCCAAAAAAAGCTAGGTTAGGTTAGGTTAGGTAGGTTAGGTAGACGAAAAAACATTAATTCATGAAAACTTGGCTTATTAGGCAAATCGGGCCTTGAATAGTAGGCTGAGAAGTGCGTTCTGGCTATTAGGTACGACATATATATATATATATATATATATATATATATATATATATATATATATATATATATATATATATATATATATATATATATATATATATATATATATATATATATATATATATATATATATATATATATATATATATATATATATATATATATATATATATATATATATATATATATATATATATATATATATAAAAGTAGGGTAAATGAGGACTAGAGCGACGCGCACCACCTGCCAGGTGGCACTCACGTGAGTGGCACGCGTCGCTCTAGTCCTCAAGGGTTTTTTGGGGGAATTTCCCGGAAGTTTGGCGCGTTTCGGACGCGTATGAGCGTCCGGTGTTTGGGTATGTGGTCAGGAAAGAGAGTAAGTCATGTTGTTGGGTGCCAGGTGGTGCGCGTCGTCGTAGTCGCAGCGCGTCGCTCTAGTCCTCAAGGGTTTTTGGGGGGAATTTCCCGGAAGTTTGGCGCGTGTCGGAGGTAATTGGAGCACGCGGTTCTAGTCCTCGTGGTTTTTGGGGAGTTTTTTCTGTGTGTTTGGGTGTTGAAAGAGGGAAGCCATGTTGTGTGAGAGTAAGTGGTAGAGTAAGAAAATAGAAGGATAAGAGGAAGGAGTAAATGAATATGTATGTGTGTTTTGCGTAGACTTAATCCTGTGTGCGGATAATAATTTTGATGATCGTGAGATTGCGTGTAGATTAGAGGAGTGGCAACATAGTCTGTTATGTTGTTTTTGGTTGGGGAGGGGTAGGGGAGGGAGGGAGGGAAGGGCGAGTGGAGCTTCCCCTCGTCGTCGTGAGACTGCTCTGGGTCATTTGCGGTTAGACAAAACCATTAACTCCCCCTACAGGAAGTCCTAAGTGTGAGAGGATGAGAGAGTAGACTCCAGCAGGAGGACTGTATACCATTACCCTTAAGTGTTTTTCAATGTCCTCGGAGGGGTGTGCGTACAGGTCACTGGTTAGAGGCTGACTGAAAGACTTTTCCAAGTAGCTTGGTTATATCTCCTCAGACACGGCGGAAGTGGTTGGGGCATCAATTACCCAATGCGTTTCGCTACGGTCCGCGACTCTCTCTCGCTCTGTCTCTCTGTCTCTCTCTCTGTCTCTCTCTCTCTCTCTCTCTCTCTCTCGCTCTGTCTCTCTGTCTCTGTCTCTCTGTCTCTCAGTCTCTCTCTCTGTCTCTCTCTCTCTCTCTCTCTCTCTCTCTCTCTCTCTCTCTCTCTCTCTCTCTCTCTCTCTCTCTCTCTCTCTCTCTCTCACTCTCTCTCTCTCACTCTCTCTCTCTCTGTCTCCCTCTCTATAGTCCACCACACGACACTTCACTTAGTAAACTCAGTCAAAGTCCGGAGGTTAGCGTTTACTAAAAGAGAGAAACATTTCACATCATCACGGAGATGCGATCTCTACCTACAAATTATTCTTGTTAACTGTGATCACATCATCTGCTGGCTCAAATAAATATCATTGAAATGTATGCATGTTTACTCAATCTCCATCACCTCTTCGTCCTACAATCACCCATTACTGCTGTGTTGGAGATGTTCATCCCGCCACGATTCCCCATACACTGCGATTCCGGTAAGGAGGGAGCGAGGTACATACTCCGCCAGCAGGGGTCCTCACCGGCAGACCCGCACCTGCCAACCATCAATCACTCCCACCCCTCAGCCCCCCACCGCTCCCATACCATCAACCATTGTTCTGTGCAAACCCTTTTAGTATGTGTAAGCTATATCGTAACGTGATCAACATGGTGAGAGCAATAAACGAGGGAAAAGTAAACACATTATATAAATTTATTTCTTTATTAAACACTTAAGCGATTTACAACGATAATAATAATAATAATAATAATAATAATAATAAGACTTCTTCTTGGTGGTTTAGCTAGCAGACAGATGGAGAAAGGCTTTCATTCAGTCCATCGAACCTTCCCACCACGCTAGTCAACCAGCCAATCTGTAGAACGGGTTTAGGTAGTAGACAGACCAATTGGCTCTCTCTCTCTCTCTCTCTCTGTCTCTCTGTCTCTCTGTCTCTCTCTCTCTCGCTCTGTCTCTCTGTCTCTCTCTGTCTCTCTGTCTCTCTCTCTCGCTCTGTCTCTCTGTCTCTCTCTCTCGCTCTGTCTCTCTGTCTCTCTCTCTGTCTCTCTGCCTCTCTGTCTCTCTGCCTCTCTGTCTCTCCCTCTCTAAAGTCCACCACACGTCACTTCACTTAGTAAACTCAGTCAAAGTCCGGAGGTTAGCGTTTACTAAAACCTGAATGAATGTGCCGGCCGTACCCTCCCCCAGTCCACCCCACAAACCCATACCCCTACCACCCCCTCCATGGCCGAACCATCACTGCCCCCTTCCCAGACCGGATGTTCTGTTCTAAGCCTTAGTATCATCATAAGCATATATACGATAATATGGAAAACACAATCTTGTTACTATTATTAAATTGTCTTGTTCATTATCCCGAGTTCAACACACTCTCTCTCTCTCTCTCTCTCTCTCTCTCTCTCTCTCTCTCTCTCTCTCTCTCTCTCTCTCTCTCTCTCTTAAGACCTACATTATCCAATGTAAGCAGTCCGGATGAGCTCTGGGTTAAGTCGGTTTTTCAGTTCTTATAACAAGTCTGCTTTTCAGTTCTTATAACATTTGAAAATGTAAGCGTGGTTACTCATTCCGTCTCGTCGCATCTCGTTAGGGACTGACCTTGAGTCTTTCCATAGCGCGAGTTTTCACTCATCATCAACCATTAGTAATCGTTCGATCCAACAGAAAAAAACAGAGACTAGTGTTAGCATAATAGGTGAAAAAAAGTTAATCTTTCTCTTATTACGTTTATTCAATAACTGGTAGACATAACATAACATAACTCGCGTATTTATCTTGGTAAAACAAAACATAATAACTGTCAGACAGACAGACAGACAGACATATGGCGTTAGCATAATAGGTGAAAAAATAGTTGATTTCAATAACTGGTAGACACTCACATATTTATCTTGGTAAAACAAAACATAATAACTGTCAGACAGACAGACAGACTTACAGACATAACACTCAGCATAATGCTGACATATGGGGTTAGCATAATAGGTGAAAAAATAGTTGATTTCAATTCTTAGCTTGTTCTTCACATGTTCAGTGTTCATTCTTGTATTCCCTATGTTCCTTATCATGTCTTCATATTCTCTATAAGTTCATATTCCCTGCATGTTCACTCTATTCATCAACTTTTTCTTACATGTTTTCTGTGTTCACCGTATGTTCACTGTGTTCATTCCCCTACTTAACCTCAATTTTTTTTATGTTCTCTGTTTCTTTAAACCAATTTGTTTCTTCCATTCACTAACTAGTTCTTTGTCAAATAATATTATACTGCAATACAGTTCCCTCGACAATTTTAGTCACCAAGTTTTATTTACAAAACTATGTCAAAGTAATTCTCGTCGTCAACTTAATAGTTCTACCAACCCCGTTCTTGAACAAATCTACACTTTATTCAGTTCCAAATTTACAAAGACAAACCTTTCTTGTAACTTCTTAACTAAAATTCTTTCGCCAATCAACTAAAACATAGTCACTTTCCTCATTTCTCAACTAAACTTATTATCCAATCAACCAAAAAATAGTCAAAGGAATCTTTCCAACCCTGTCCATAACTAAACTTATTCCCTAGTCATCAGAAAAATAACCGTGTTCTTCATGTTTCATTGTCATTTCATAACTAAAATTATCCATCAATCAACAGAAAAAGTCATATTCATCATCATTGTTCCTAACTAAAATTATGTTTTGTCAAGTAAGAAAAAATAACCAAAGATATCTTTCATCGCTGTTCTTAACTGACATTATACTTTGGGGAGCACAAAAATAGTCTCCCTCCTCATGTTTTGTCTTTTTCCTTAACTACAAGTATTCATCAGTCAAATAAAAAATAGTTACTTCATCATGTTTCCCTGTCATTTCTTAACTGAAATATCACTTCTCTCATCTGAAATAGTCATGTGTAGCCTCTTTCCAACACTGTTCTTAACTAAAGTAGCCTTTCATTTTGCTAAAATAGTCATATTCATCATTGTTCCTAACTAAATTATATGTCGTTAAGTAAGAAATATAGTCAAAGACACTCTTCGAGACATCATGGACTTACTCAAAGACATCCTTTGAGACATCAAAGACATCCTTTGAGACATCAAAGACATCCTTTAAGACTTCAAGGGGAACTCTTCGAGATATCAAAAGACACTCTCAAACACTCAAAAATTTACTCGCATCCTTAAAGTTATTCTCAGAGTCATCAAAAGTTAATCTCAGCCATCAAAATGTTATTCTCTAAGTAACCTTTCGTTCATCAGAGAAACTTTCTAAGACATCTTCGTTCATTAAAGTTATTCTCGGAGCTAACAAAATTAATCTCTAAAACAACAAAAGTTAATCTCGGTCATCAAAGTTGATCTGCAAGATATCTTCGATACATCAAAGTTACTCTTCATTACATCAAAGACTCATTCAAATACTACTCTTGTTCTCAGAAGTCATTCTCAAAGTCATCACCGATTTTCTCAGAGTCACCAAAGTTATTCTCTGAGTTAACAAAATACTACTCATGTTCTCAAAAGACATTCTCAAAGTATTCAAAGTTATTCAAAGAGCTAACAAAAGTTATTCTCGGAGTCACCTTCGTTCTTCAGAGAAACTTTCCAAAACATCTTTGTTCATCAAAGTTATTCTCAGAGTCATCAAAAGGTATTCTCTAACTCACTTTTGGTCATTAAAGTTAATTTCTATGTTATAAAAGTTTGTCTCAGAGACATCTAAAGTTAATCTTAGAGTTATCAAATGTAATCTCTAACTCACTTTTCTTCATCAAAGTTGATCTCAGACTTAACAAAGGTAATCTCTAACTCACTCTCGTTCATCAAAGTTGTTTCAAAGACATCAAAGTTAATCTCAGAGTTATCCAAAGATATTCTCATGTCCACAAAAGTTATTCCAAGAGACGTCAAAGTTAATCTCAGACATCTTCGTTCATAAAAGTTATTCTCAGAGACATCTAAAGTTATTCTCTAAGACATCAAAGTTATTCTAAGAGCTATCAAAAGTTATTCTCAGTCATGATATGTTATTCTCTAAGTAACCTTCCGTTCATCAAAGACATTCTCTAAGCCCTCAAAGTTATTCTCTAAGACAACAAAGTCATTCTCAGAGTCATCAAAAAGTTATTCTCAGACTCACCTTCGTTATTCAAAGAAGCCTTCTGAGACATCCTCGTTCAACAAAACTGTCCTCAGGGCCATCAAAAAGTTAAATACAGTCATCAAAGTTATTCTCTAAGACATCAATGTTGTTCTCTAAATCATAAAAGTTAATCTCTAAGTCACCTTAGTTTACTAGAGAAACTTTCCAATCCATCTTCATTGATCAAAGTTATTCTCAGAATCATCAAAGAGATCTCTAATTCCCCTTCGTTCACCAAAAAGTTGTTCTCTAAGACACCTTCGTTCATCAAAGAAACTCTCCTTCCATCATGTTATTCTTTAAGACATCTTCAGTCATAAAATTTCTCTCCAAAATGTAACTAGTTCAGCTTTTCATACCAAACCAGCACTTCTGTTAAAATATATTTTCTTAGTCACTTTACCCTAAAACTGTTCTCAGAACTACACTGCCCAAATCCTACGTAACCTATCCTCTCCACCCAATGTTACTTAGTTAACGTAACATTCCTAAACCTAACTTTACCTATCCTAACTTAACTTACCTTACCTTTACCTATCGTACCTAACTTAACCTGCATAACCTAACTTTACCTATCCGAACATGACTTACCTTACATTACCTATCTTACTTAACTTAACCAGCACAACCTAACTTACATAACTTATCTTACCTTATCCTAACGTAACCTAACTTGCTTTACCTAACTTAATCTTACATTCCCAAACTGATGTATCCTAACTTATCTAGTCCAACCAGACATGATCTAACTTACATAATTATTCCTGCTTGTCTTTTGTGTTTCGTCAATCATTGTCTCATATTCATTACTCATTTCAAGGGTTAATTTCTCAAATGGACATTTTTGCATTTCAAGTGTTATTTGTTTAAGATTGGGTGTTTAACCATTTCAAAGGATTTTTGTTATATATGGGAATTTACTCGTTTCAAGGGCAAATTTCTCAAATGGGCATTTTTGCAGATCAAGGGTTATTTGTTAAAGTTCATCAAGTTGCTCATAAGTTGTATTTATTATGTTTGTCATTATTTATTCTTATTCCCCAACCCCTTAACCTAACCTCTTGTAATCTTAGTGTATTTAGTAGGTTCTATCATATGTTCTTATTCCCCAACCCCTTAACCTAACCTTTCAGATGTAGTTTATTGTGTTTTTGACGTATTTGTTGAATATATTATCCTTTTCATAACCTTTCAGATGTAGTTTTGTTTCTCCTTTTTGTATATTTGTACCCAAACCCACCATCCCACTTAACCTTCTTTCCTTCTTTCCTTCCGCTGGCGGCCGCGTTTCTCGATGACACGTCTCTGGCAACCCGGTCAGCTGACTGGATCCACTCCCTCAGCGCAGGCACACACCTCGCGCCTCTGGCAGCACGATCAGCTGACGGCTCTAGCTGTCAGACGTTGTAATTTCCCACGCCTCCAGCGATGCGATCAGCTGTGCATTTCAGAGTACGTTGGTGGCTCCTTGCACACCAACTACCCTTCCAGGGTCACTGACATCACCACGTTAATGCTCGCCCACATCAACTCATGCCTAAATGAGTTTCTGGCTCCTAGCCTAACGTCCTGTCACTTAGACAATAAAATGAGAAGAAATGTTCACAACATATAAAATACTCTAACTCGCCTAGCTCAAAAAGGGGTAAGGGAGGGACAATTATCTACCTTATTTCACTCCAACAATGAAGCTGACTCGTCCTCAGTTGAGGGATGTTGAGGTTCCTGGTTCTGGCTTCTGGTCTCCTGATGAACAGTTCCCACACACACACAGGTTCCTCCATCGCCTTCGTGGTAACGCGTCCTCGCCGTGCTCACATTCAACAGGTACTGCCTTCCTCCTCCCAGCTCTGGGAGCTCTGGGGTACTGGAGACAGGAACCTCCGTCGTCGTCCTCCACACTCACTGGCACTGTCGACTCTTCACAGTCCAGCACAGCTTCCCCTCGCCTTAACTGCCAGTAGATTCGGGCCCGGCCCTAGCTTCTCGCTTGATGTGTAAGACGTGGTCCTCTAGTGGGTGTCTCAGACGTCACCAGCCCAACGTTCCCTCTGCTTCAGATTCTTGATACGGCTCTTGGCTCTTCAATCCGGTCCGTCCTTGCCTCCGGGCACTCCACGGAAGTTGGATGACTTCCCAGACTGTCTGCAGAATCGAAGCGGAGCTTAAATCTATTGGTAGGGCTCTCTAGGTCCGGAGCTCGCTCGAGCGCGTCTTCCCTCTCTGACGGCTCGTGACGTACTGTCTTCCCACCCCAGGTGCCAGCCGCCACTCGCCCTTCCGCCTCATGACGTCACACCGCCAGAGGGCTCTCGTCATTGGTCACTTCCGGCACAAGAAGAACATAAGAACATAAGAACAAAGGCAACTGCAGAAGGCCTACTGGCCCATACGAGGCAGCTCCTATTTATAACCACCCAATATTACTGGGAATATGGGATAGATGTTCATGATAATGACACGAAGTGTAAACTATGTGGTATGTTAAGGTCTCACACCCTGGCCCATTATGTTCTTGATTGTCCGTTGATTAATGTATATAGAAACACTGAGATAAGGACTGATCCTGAACAAATAGCCTGGATGTGTCACAACGGAAAGGTTGATGATATTCTTGAGAGATATAAGAATTTTGCACCAAGATTGTAATATTTTGTTGAATTATCTGCAGGTGTCTTGCAAATTGTCTATATAGTATACCTAGGTCATAAAAGTATTTGTGTGTACGTCTGATACCATACTACTTGTGAATGAGGAAATGTATATGTTTACCTCTCAGAATGTTTGGTAATATGTTTATTTGTGATGTGTGTCTATGTATATATTAACACGTTGTACTGAATGAGGTGAGAATAGCTTGAGCTACCTCATCCCTTTGTGTGTATTTTACCTCAATATACTTATTTCAATTTCAATTTCAATCCCACTCACATACTTGTCCAACCCGCGCTTGAAACAATCGAGGGACCCCACCTCCAGCACGTTACGCGGTAATTGGTTCCACAAATCAACAACCCTGTTACTGAACCAGTATTTACCCAAGTCTTTCCTAAATCTAAACTTATCCAATTTATACCCATTGTTTCGTGTTCTGTCTTGTGTTGATACTTTTAATACCCTATTAATATCCCCTTTGTTATGTCCATTCACCCACTTGTAAACCTCTATCATGTCACCCCTAACTCTTTGCCTTTCCAGTGAATGCAACTTAAACTTTGTTAATCTTTCTTCATATGAAAGATTTCTAATTTGGGGAACTAACTAAGTCATCCTACACTGGACACGTTCAAGTGAATTTATATCCATTCTATAATATGGCGACCAAAACTGAACTGCATAATCTAAATGGGGCCTAACTAGAGCAAGATATAGCTTGAGAACCACACCAGGTGTCTTGTTACTAACGCTGCGATTAATAAATCCAAGTGTCCGATTTGCCTTATTACGAACATTTATGCATTGATCCTTTTGTTTTAAATTCTTACTAATCATAACTCCCAGATCCCTTTCGCAATCCGACTTCGCAATCACAACACCATCTAGCTCGTATCTTGTGCCGGATCAGGTGCCGGAAAGGGTCATTACGTCTTGGCGGGAAACAGGATGGCTCGTCACCGTCCTGAGCTTGAAAAGGCGCAAGCCCCTTGCATTTTCAAACTTAGCTGGCCACTTTACAGCCAGCTTAATCACGCTCCCCGCTTTCCCACACATGAAAATGTTCCATAAACATTAGAGAACACTTAGGCTACGGAGATATGACTCTACTAAGCCGGGAAGGAAGAAATACAAGGGGTGGACACCGTCACATACCCCTCCCCGTAAAATAAGAGTCATATCGAATGAACAGCATTGGAGAGGGCAACTATGCTCTTGCTCCCTCCATTCCTGAAGTGTTACTCCTCCCGTTTGTGTCGTGGCTCGTACCACCTCGCCAGTCACTTGTGTTTCTACACTTCCACCTCGCACCGTACCAGGTGGAGTGGGCGTTCCCTGAACATCTATAGGGGAACCTCCTGCCGTGCATAGCAGGGCAAGCTAAGACAAATCCTAAAGGGTTTTTTCAGTTATATCGTACTAAGACTAGGGAAAGGATAGGTCCATTAAAAACTGAGACAGGTCAAATAACAGATAGTGATGAAGAGATGAGTAGTATTTTAAATAAATATTTTGTATCTGTATTTACTAAAGAGGAACTTAACAATATGCCTTCAGCCGAACAAGTCTATGTGGGTGGGGACGAGGACAGGTTGACGAGCTTAGCAGTTACCAGGGAGGATGTTCTTAAACAAATAGTAAAACTCAAACCAAACAAATCCCCAGGGCCGGATGAAGTGTTTGCTAGGGTGCTTAAAGAATGCAAAGAGGAGCTTTGTGACCCACTGTCAACCATATTTAATAAATCAATAGAGTCAGGCAGAGTGCCAGAGTTTTGGAAAGTTGCTAATGTGATACCAGTTTTTAAGAAAGGAGATAGATCACTTGCGTCTAACTATCGACCAATTAGCCTAACGTCTATTGTGGGAAAGTTACTCGAATCTATAATAGCAAATAAAATTCGTCTTCATCTTGAAAAACATAAATTAATAATTGAGTCGCAACATGGTTTTATAAATGGCCGTTCATGTTTAACAAATTTGTTATCTTTTTATTCTAGCATTGTTGAGGCAGTTGATAGTGGTAAGGATTGCGATGTTGTATACCTTGACTTTAGCAAAGCTTTTGATACAGTGCCACATGAAAGACTGATTAAAAAAATAGAGTCTCATGGTATTGGGGGTGCTATATTAAGCTGGATTCGGGCATGGCTATACCAAAGGAAACAGAGAGTTAGTATAAATGGAATCAAGTCAGAGTGGGAAAATGTTGTAAGTGGAGTGCCTCAAGGCTCTGTCCTGGGACCTCTGTTGTTTGTAATATATATAAATGATTTAGATTCAGGTTTGAGTAGCAACATTTGCAAATTTGCCGATGATACGAAAATCGGTAGGGAAATTAATTCGGAGGAGGACTCACTATCACTTCAAGTTGATCTAGATAGGGTTTTGAAATGGTCAAAGGATTGGCAGATGCAGTTTAATGCTGATAAATGTAAAGTTCTGAGGTTAGGTAATGATGATAGAGTTACAAGATACGAGCTAGATGGTGTTGTGATTGCGATGTCGGATTGCGAAAGGGATCTGGGAGTTATGATTAGTAAGAATTTAAAACAAAAGGATCAATGCATAAATGTTCGTAATAAGGCAAATCGGACACTTGGATTTATTAATCGCAGCGTTAGTAACAAGACACCTGGTGTGGTTCTCAAGCTATATCTTGCTCTAGTTAGGCCCCATTTAGATTATGCAGTTCAGTTTTGGTCGCCATATTATAGAATGGATATAAATTCACTTGAACGTGTCCAGCGTAGGATGACTAAGTTAATTCCCCAAATTAGAAATCTTTCATATGAAGAAAGATTAACAAAGCTTAAGTTGCATTCACTGGAAAGGCGAAGAGTTAGGGGTGACATGATAGAGGTTTACAAGTGGATGAATGGACATAACCGGGGGGATATTAATAGGGTATTAAAAGTATCAACACAGGACAGAACACGAAACAATGGATATAAATTGGATAAGTTTAGATTTAGGAAAGACTTGGGTAAATACTGGTTCAGTAACAGGGTTGTTGATTTGTGGAACCAATTGCCGCGTAACATTGTGGAGGTGGGGTCCCTCGATTGTTTCAAGCACGGGTTGGACAAGTATATGAGTGGGATTGGGTGGTTATAGAATAGGAGCTGCCTCGTATGGGCCAATAGGCCTTCTGCAGTTACCTTTGTTCTTATGTTCTTATGTTCTTATGTGTCCACGAGTGCGTTCCATCGACTCGTTTCCATAAGACATAAGAACAAAGGTAACTGCAGAAGGCCTATTGGCCCATACGAGGCAGCTCCTATCTATAACCACCCAATCCCACTCATATACTTGTCCAACCCGCGCTTGAAACAATCGAGGGACCCCACCTCCACCACGTTACTTGGCAATTGGTTCCACAAATCAACAACCCTGTTACTGAACCAGTATTTACCCAAGTCTTTCCTAAATCTAAACTTATCCAATTTATATCCATTGTTTCGTGTTCTGTCCTTGTGTTGATACTTTTAATACCCTATTAATATCCCCAGTGTTATGTCCATTCAT
>NW_027191186.1:0-14728 GCF_040958095.1 Procambarus clarkii
CATACTTCAAAGCCATAAGAGAGGCAGGAATTCTGGGGTATTTAACCAACCAGAACTCCAATCCTCTCCCAGGCAATGAGATAGTGTGGGACCTCTGATGCTCTTTCATCGCTTCCTGTTATATGGGAAAACTCAGTGCCAAATGCTTAATGCACAGACTACCCTATTCCAGTAGCTGAAGTTTATAACTTTTTAGACATTCAACCCACCAGGGGACTCGAACACTGGCCAACAAGGTGGCAGTTGCATGCTGTATCCACCACACTATACTTCAAAGCCATAAGAGAGGTAGGAATTCTGGGGTATTTAACCAACCAGAACTCCAATCCTCTCCCAGGCAATGAAATAGTGTGGGACCTCTGATGCTCTTTCATCGGTTCCTGTTATATGGGAAAACTCAGTGCCAAATGCTTAATGCACAGACTACGCTATTCCAGTAGCTGAAGTTTATAACTTTTTAGACACTCAACCCACCAGGGGACTCGAACACTGGCCAACAAGGTGGCAGTTGCATGCTGTATCCACTACACTATACTTCAAAGCCATAAGAGAGGCAGGAATTCTGGGGTATTTAACCAACCAGAACTCCAATCCTCTCCCAGGCAATGAGATAGTGTGGGACCTCTGATTCTCTTTCATCGGTTCCTGTAATATGGGAAAACTCAGTGCAAAATGCTTAATGCACAGACTTCCCTATTCCAGTAGCTGAAGTTTATAACTTTTTAGACACTCAACCCACCAGGGGACTCGAACACTGGCCAACAAGGTGGCAGTTGCCTGCTGTATCCACTACACCATTCTTCAAAGCCATAAGAGCGATAGGAATTCTGGGGTATTTAACCAACCAGAACTCCAATCCTCTCCCAGGCAATGAGATAGTGTGAGACCTCTGATGCTCTTTCACCGGTTCCTGTTATATGGGAAAACTCAGTGCCAAATGCTTAATTCACAGACTACCCTATTCCAGCAGCTAAAGTTTATAACTTTTTAGACACTCAACCCACCAGGGGACTCGAACACTAGCCAACAAGGTGGCAGTTGCATGCTGTATCCACTACACCATACTTCAAAGCCATAAGAGAGGTAGGAATTCTGGGGTATTTAACCAACCAGAACTCCAATCCTCTCCCAGGCAATGAAATAGTGTGGGACCTCTGATGCTCTTTCATCGGTTCCTGTTATATGGGAAAACTCAGTGCCAAATGCTTAATGCACAGACTTCCCTATTCCAGTAGCTGAAGTTTATAACTTTTTAGACACTCAACCCACCAGGGGACTCGAACACTGGCCAACTAGGTGGCAGTTGCATGCTGTATCCACTACACCATACTTCAAAGATATAAGAGAGGTAGGATTTCTGGGGTATTTAACCAACCAGAACTCCAATCCTCTCCCAGGCAATGAGATAGTGTGGGACCTCTGATGCTCTTTCATCGGTTCCTGTTATATTGGAAAACTCAGTGCCAAATGCTTAATGCACAGACTTCCCTATTCCAGTAGCTGAAGTTTATAACTTTTTAGACACTCAACCCACCAGGGGACTCGAACACTGGCCAACAAGGTGGCAGTTGCATGCTGTATCCAATACACCATACTTCAAAGCCATAAGAGAGGTAGGAATTCTGGGGTATTTAACCAACCATAACTCCAATCCTCTCGCAGGCAATGAGATACTGTGGGACCTCTGATGCTCTTTCATCGGTTCCTGTTATATGGGAAAACTCAGTGCCAAATGCTTAATGCACAGACTACCCTATTCCAGTAGCTGAAGTTTATAACTTTTTAGACAACCCACCAGGGGACTCGAACACTGGCCAACAAGGTGGCAGTTGCATGCTGTATCCACTACACCATACTTCAAAGCCATAAGAGAGGTAGGAATTCTGGGGTATTTAACCAACCAGAACTCCAATCCTCTCCCAGGCAATGAAATAGTGTGGGACCTCTGATGCTCTTTCATCGGTTCCTGTTATATGGAAAACTCAGTGCCAAATGCTTAATGCACAGACTACCCTTTTCCAGTAGCTGAAGTTTATAACTTTTTAGACACTCAACCCACCAGGGGACTCGAACACTGGCCAACAAGGTAGCAGTTGCATGCTGTATCCACTACACCATACTTCAAAGATATAAGAGAGGTAGGATTTCTGGGGTATTTAACCAACCAGAACTCCAATCCTCTCCCAGGCAATGAGATAGTGTGGGACCTCTGATGCTCTTTCATCGGTTCCTGTTATATGGGAAAACTCAGTGCCAAATGCTTAATGCACAGACTACCCTATTCCAGTAGCTGAAGTTTATAACTTTTTAGACACTCAACCCACCAGGGGACTCGAACACTGGCCAACAAGGTGGCAGTTGCATGCTGTATCCACTACACCATACTTCAAAGCCATAAGAGCGGCAGGAATTCAGGGGTATTTAACCAACCAGAACTCCAATCCTCTCCCAGGCAATGAGATAGTGTGGGACCTCTGATGCTCTTTCATCGGTTCCTGTTATATGGGAAAACTCAGTGCCAAATGCTTAATGCACAGACTACGCTATTCCAGTAGCTGAAGTTTATAACTTTTTAGACACTCAACCCACCAGGGGACTCGAACACTGGCCAACAAGGTGGCAGTTGCATGCTGTATCCACTACACTATACTTCAAAGCCATAAGAGAGGCAGGAATTCTGGGGTATTTAACCAACCAGAACTCAAATCCTCTCCCAGGCAATGAGATAGTGTGGGACCTCTGATTCTCTTTCATCGGTTCCTGTAATATGGGAAAACTCAGTGCAAAATGCTAAATGCACAGACTTCCCTATTCCAGTAGCTGAAGTTTATAACTTTTTAGACACTCAACCCACCAGGGGACTCGAACACTGGCCAACAAGGTGGCAGTTGCCTGCTGTATCCACTACACCATTCTTCAAAGCCATAAGAGCGATAGGAATTCTGGGGTATTTAACCAACCAGAACTCCAATCCTCTCCCAGGCAATGAGATAGTGTGGGACCTCTGAGGCTCTTTCATCGGTTCCTGTTATATGGGAAAACTCAGTGCCAAATGCTTAATGCACAGACTACCCTATTCCAGTAGCTGAAGTTTATAACTTTTTAGACACTCAACCCAGCAGGGTACTCGAACACTGGCCAACAAAGTGGCAGTTGCATGCTGTATCCACTACACCATACTTCAAAGCCATAAGAGAGGTAGGAATTCTGGGGTATTTTATCAACCAGAACTCCAATCCTCTCCCAGGCAATGAGGTAGTGTGGGACCTCTGATGCTCTTTCATCGGTTCCTGTTATATGGGAAAACTCAGTGCCAAATGCTTAATGCACAGACTACCCTATTCCAGTAGCTGAAGTTTATAACTTTTTAGACACTCAACCCACCACGGGACTCGAAAACTGGCCAACAAGGTGGCAGTTGCATGCTGTATCCACTACACCATACTTCAAAGATATAAGAGAGGTAGGATTTCTGGGGTATTTAACCAACCAGAACTCCAATCCTCTCCCAGGCAATGAGATAGTGTGGGACCTCTGATGCTCTTTCATCGGTTTCTGTTATATGGGAAAACTCAGTGCCAAATGCTTAATGCACAGACTACCCTATTCCAGTAGCTGAAGTTTATAACTTTTTAGACACTCAACCCACCAGGGGACTCGAACACTGGCCAACAAGGTGGCAGTTGCATGCTGTATCCACTACACCATACTTCAAAGATATAAGAGAGGTAGGATTTCTGGGGTATTTAACCAACCAGAACTCCAATCCTCTCCCAGGCAATGAGGTAGTGTGGGACCTCTGATGCTCTTTCATCGGTTCCTGTTATATTGGAAAACTCAGTGCCAAATGCTTAATGCACAGACTTCCCTATTCCAGTAGCTGAAGTTTATAACTTTTTAGACACTCAACCCACCAGGGGACTCGAACACTGGCCAACAAGGTGGCAGTTGCATGCTGTATCCACTACACCATACTTCAAAGCCATAAGAGCGATAGGAATTCTGGAGTATTTAACCAACCAGAACTCCAATCCTCTCCCAGGCAATGAGATAGTGTGGGACCTCTGATGCTCTTTCTTCGGTTCCTGTTATATGGGAAAACTCAGTGCCAAATGCTTAATGCAGACTTCCCTATTCCAGTAGCTGAAGTTTATAACTTTTTAGACACTCAACCCACCAGAGGACTCGAACACTGGCCAACAAGGTGGCAGTTGCATGCTGTATTCACTACACCATACTTCAAAGATATAAGAGAGGTCGGATTTCTGGGGTATTTAACCAACCAGAACTCCAATCCTCTCCCAGGCAATGAGATAGTGTGGGACCTCTGATGCTCTTTCATCGGTTCCTGTTATATGGGAAAACTCAGTGCCAAATGCTTAATGCACAGACTACCCTATTCCAGTAGCTGAAGTTTATAACTTTTTAGACACTCAACCCACCAGGGGACTCGAACACTGGCCAACAAGGTGGCAGCTGCATGCTGTATCCACTACACCATACTTCAAAGCCATAAGAGAGGTAGGAATTCTGGGGTATTTAACCAACCATAACTCCAATCCTCTCCCAGGCAATGAGATAGTGTGGGACCTCTGATGCTCTTTCATCGGTTCCTGTTATATGGGAAAACTCAGTGCCAAAGGCTTAATGCACAGACTACCCTATTCCAGTAGCTGAAGTTTATAACTTTTTAGACAACCCACCAGGGGACTCGAACACTGGCCAACAAGGTGGCAGTTGCATGCTGTATCCACTACACCATACTTCAAAGCCATAAGAGAGGTAGGAATTCTGGGGTATTTAACCAACCAGAACTCCAATCCTCTCCCAGGCAATGAGATAGTGTGGGACCTCTGATGCTCTTTCTTCGGTTCCTGTTATATGGGAAAACTCAGTGCCAAATGCTTAATGCAGACTTCCCTATTCCAGTAGCTGAAGTTTATAACTTTTTAGACACTCAACCCACCAGGGGACTCGAACACTGGCCAACAAGGTGGCAGTTGCATGCTGTATCCACTACACCATACTTCAAAGTCATAAGAGAGGTAGGAATTCTGGGGTATTTAACTAACCATAACTCCAATCCTCTCGCAGGCAATGAGATAGTGTGGGACCTCTGATGCTCTTTCATCGGTTCCTGTTATATGGGAAAACTCAGTGCCAAATGCTTAATGCACAGACTACCCTATTCCAGTAGCTGAAGTTTATAACTTTTTAGACAACCCACCAGGGGACTCGAACACTGGCCAACAAGGTGGCAGTTGCATGCTGTATCCACTACACCATACTTCAAAGCCATAAGAGAGGTAGGAATTCTGGGGTATTTAACCAACCAGAACTCCAATCCTCTCCCAGGCAATGAAATAGTGTGGGACCTCTGATGCTCTTTCTTCGGTTCCTGTTATATGGAAAACTCAGTGCCAAATGCTTAATGCACAGACTACCCTATTCCAGTAGCTGAAGTTTATAACTTTTTAGACACTCAACCCACCAGGGGACTCGAACACTGGCCAACAAGGTAGCAGTTGCATGCTGTATCCACTACACCATACTTCAAAGATATAAGAGAGGTAGGATTTCTGGGGTATTTAACCAACCAGAACTCCAATCCTCTCCCAGGCAATGAGATAGTGTGGGACCTCTGATGCTCTTTCATCGGTTCCTGTTATATGGGAAAACTCAGTGCCAAATGCTTAATGCACAGACTACCCTATTCCAGTAGCTGAAGTTTATAACTTTTTAGACACTCAACCCACCAGGGGACTCGAACACTGGCCAACAAGGTGGCAGCTGCATGCTGTATCCACTACACCATACTTCAAAGCCATAAGAGAGGTAGGAATTCTGGGGTATTTAACCAACCATAACTCAAATCCTCTCCCAGGCAATGAGATAGTGTGGGACCTCTGATGCTCTTTCATCGGTTCCTGTTATATGGGAAAACTCAGTGCCAAAGGCTTAATGCACAGACTACCCTATTCCAGTAGCTGAAGTTTATAACTTTTTAGACAACCCACCAGGGGACTCGAACACTGGCCAACAAGGTGGCAGTTGCATGCTGTATCCACTACACCATACTTCAAAGCCATAAGAGAGGTAGGAATTCTGGGGTATTTAACCAACCAGAACTCCAATCCTCTCCCAGGCAATGAGATAGTGTGGGACCTCTGATGCTCTTTCTTCGGTTCCTGTTATATGGGAAAACTCAGTGCCAAATGCTTAATGCAGACTTCCCTATTCCAGTAGCTGAAGTTTATAACTTTTTAGACACTCAACCCACCAGGGGACTCGAACACTGGCCAACAAGGTGGCAGTTGCATGCTGTATCCACTACACCATACTTCAAAGTCATAAGAGAGGTAGGAATTCTGGGGTATTTAACTAACCATAACTCCAATCCTCTCGCAGGCAATGAGATAGTGTGGGACCTCTGATGCTCTTTCATCGGTTCCTGTTATATGGGAAAACTCAGTGCCAAATGCTTAATGCACAGACTACCCTATTCCAGTAGCTGAAGTTTATAACTTTTTAGACAACCCACCAGGGGACTCGAACACTGGCCAACAAGGTGGCAGTTGCATGCTGTATCCACTACACCATACTTCAAAGCCATAAGAGAGGTAGGAATTCTGGGGTATTTAACCAACCAGAACTCCAATCCTCTCCCAGGCAATGAAATAGTGTGGGACCTCTGATGCTCTTTCTTCGGTTCCTGTTATATGGAAAACTCAGTGCCAAATGCTTAATGCACAGACTACCCTATTCCAGTAGCTGAAGTTTATAACTTTTTAGACACTCAACCCACCAGGGGACTCGAACACTGGCCAACAAGGTGGCAGTTGCATGCTGTATCCACTACACCATACTTCAAAGATATAAGAGAGGTAGGATTTCTGGGGTATTTAACCAACCAGAACTCCAATCCTCTCCCAGGCAATGAGATAGTGTGGGACCTCTGATGCTCTTTCATCGGTTCCTGTTATATGGGAAAACTCAGTGCCAAATGCTTAATGCACAGACTACCCTATTCCAGTAGCTGAAGTTTATAACTTTTTAGACACTCAACCCACCAGGGGACTCGAACACTGGCCAACAAGGTGGCAGTTGCATGCTGTATCCACTACACCATTCTTCAAAGCCATAAGAGCGATAGGAATTCTGGGGTATTTAACCAACCAGAACTCCAATCCTCTCCCAGGCAATGAGATAGTGTGGGACCTCTGAGGCTCTTTCATCGGTTCCTGTTATATGGGAAAACTCAGTGCCAAATGCTTAATGCACAGACTACCCTATTCCAGTAGCTGAAGTTTATAACTTTTTAGACACTCAACCCAGCAGGGTACTCGAACACTGGCCAACAAAGTGGCAGTTGCATGCTGTATCCACTACACCATACTTCAAAGCCATAAGAGAGGTAGGAATTCTGGGGTATTTTATCAACCAGAACTCCAATCCTCTCCCAGGCAATGAGGTAGTGTGGGACCTCTGATGCTCTTTCATCGGTTCCTGTTATATGGGAAAACTCAGTGCCAAATGCTTAATGCACAGACTACCCTATTCCAGTAGCTGAAGTTTATAACTTTTTAGACACTCAACCCACCACGGGACTCGAAAACTGGCCAACAAGGTGGCAGTTGCATGCTGTATCCACTACACCATACTTCAGAGATATGAGAGAGGTAGGATTTCTGGGGTATTTAACCAACCAGAACTCCAATCCTCTCCCAGGCAATGAGATAGTGTGGGACTTCTGATGCTCTTTCATCGGTTCCTGTTATATGGGAAAACTCAGTGCCAAATGCTTAATGCACAGACTACCCTATTCCAGTAGCTGAAGTTTATAACTTTTTAGACACTCAACCCACCAGGGGGACTCGAACACTGGCCAACAAGGTGGCAGTTGCATGCTGTATCCACTACACCATACTTCAAAGATATAAGAGAGGTAGGATTTCTGGTGTATTTAACCAACCAGAACTCCAATCCTCTCCCAGGCAATGAGATAGTGTGGGACCTCTGATGCTCTTTCATCGGTTCCTGTTATATGGGAAAACTCAGTGCCAAATGCTTAATGCACAGACTACCCTATTCCAGTAGCTGAAGTTTATAACTTTTTAGACACTCAACCCACCAGGGGACTCGAACACTGGCCAACAAGGTGGCAGTTGCATGCTGTATCCACTACACCATACTTCAAAGCCATAAGAGAGGCAGGAATTCTGGGGTATTTAACCAACCAGAACTCCAATCCTCTCCCAGGCAATGAGATAGTGTGGGACCTCTGATGCTCTTTCATCGGTTCCTGTTATATGGGAAAACTCAGTGCCAAATGCTTAATGCACAGACTACCCTATTCCAGTAGCTGAAGTTTATAACTTTTTAGACACTCAACCCACCAGGGGACTCGAACACTGGCCAACAAGGTGGCAGTTGCATGCTGTATCCACTACACCATACTTCAAAGCCATAAGAGAGGCAGGAATTCTGGGGTATTTAACCAACCAGAACTCCAATCCTCTCCCAGGCAATGAGATAGTGTGGGACCTCTGATGCTCTTTTATCGGTTCCTGTTATATGGGAAAACTCAGTGCCAAATGCTTAATGCACAGACTACCCTATTCCAGTAGCTGAAGTTTATAACTTTTTAGACACTCAACCCACCAGGGGACTCGAACACTGGCCAACAAGGTGGCAGTTGCATGCTGTATCCACCACACTATACTTCAAAGCCATAAGAGAGGTAGGAATTCTGGGGTATTTAACCAACCAGAACTCCAATCCTCTCCCAGGCAATGAAATAGTGTGGGACCTCTGATGCTCTTTCATCGGTTCCTGTTATATGGGAAAACTCAGTGCCAAATGCTTAATGCACAGACTTCCCTATTCCAGTAGCTGAAGTTTATAACTTTTTAGACACTCAACCCACCAGGGGACTCGAACACTGGCCAACTAGGTGGCAGTTGCATGCTGTATCCACTACACCATACTTCAAAGATATAAGAGAGGTAGGATTTCTGGGGTATTTAACCAACCAGAACTCCAATCCTCTCCCAGGCAATGAGATAGTGTGGGACCTCTGATGATCTTTCATCGGTTTCTGTTATATGGGAAAACTCAGTGCCAAATGCTTAATGCACAGACTACCCTATTCCAGTAGCTGAAGTTTATAACTTTTTAGACACTCAACCCACCAGGGGACTCGAACACTGGCCAACAAGGTGGCAGTTGCATGCTGTATCCACTACACCATACTTCAAAGATATAAGAGAGGTAGGATTTCTGGGGTATTTAACCAACCAGAACTCCAATCCTCTCCCAGGCAATGAGGTAGTGTGGGACCTCTGATGCTCTTTCATCGGTTCCTGTTATATTGGAAAACTCAGTGCCAAATGCTTAATGCACAGACTTCCCTATTCCAGTAGCTGAAGTTTATAACTTTTTAGACACTCAACCCACCAGGGGACTCGAACACTGGCCAACAAGGTGGCAGTTGCATGCTGTATCCACTACACCATACTTCAAAGCCATAAGAGAGGTAGGAATTCTGGGGTATTTAACCAACCATAACTCCAATCCTCTCGCAGGCAATGAGATAGTGTGGGACCTCTGATGCTCTTTCATCGGTTCCTGTTATATGGGAAAACTCAGTGCCAAATGCTTAATGCACAGACTACCCTATTCCAGTAGCTGAAGTTTATAACTTTTTAGACAACCCACCAGGGGACTCGAACACTGGCCAACAAGGTGGCAGTTGCATGCTGTATCCACTACACCATACTTCAAAGCCATAAGAGAGGTAGGAATTCTGGGGTATTTAACCAACCAGAACTCCAATCCTCTCCCAGGCAATGAAATAGTGTGGGACCTCTGATGCTCTTTCTTCGGTTCCTGTTATATGGAAAACTCAGTGCCAAATGCTTAATGCACAGACTACCCTATTCCAGTAGCTGAAGTTTATAACTTTTTAGACACTCAACCCACCAGGGGACTCGAACACTGGCCAACAAGGTAGCAGTTGCATGCTGTATCCACTACACCATACTTCAAAGATATAAGAGAGGTAGGATTTCTGGGGTATTTAACCAACCAGAACTCCAATCCTCTCCCAGGCAATGAGATAGTGTGGGACCTCTGATGCTCTTTCATCGGTTCCTGTTATATGGGAAAACTCAGTGCCAAATGCTTAATGCACAGACTACCCTATTCCAGTAGCTGAAGTTTATAACTTTTTAGACACTCAACCCACCAGGGGACTCGAACACTGGCCAACAAGGTGGCAGTTGCATGCTGTATCCACTACACCATACTTCAAAGCCATAGGAGAGGCAGGAATTCTGGGGTATTTAACCAACCAGAACTCCAATCCTCTCCCAGGCAATGAGATAGTGTGGGACCTCTGATGCTCTTTCATCGGTTCCTGTTATATGGGAAAACTCAGTGCCAAATGCTTAATGCACAGACTACGCTATTCCAGTAGCTGAAGTTTATAACTTTTTAGACACTCAACCCACCAGGGGACTCGAACACTGGCCAACAAGGTGGCAGTTGCATGCTGAATCCACTACACTATACTTCAAAGCCATAAGAGAGGCAGGAATTCTGGGGTATTTAACCAACCAGAACTCAAATCCTCTCCCAGGCAATGAGATAGTGTGGGACCTCTGATTCTCTTTCATCGGTTCCTGTAATATGGGAAAACTCAGTGCAAAATGCTTAATGCACAGACTTCCCTATTCCAGTAGCTGAAGTTTATAACTTTTTAGACACTCAACCCACCAGGGGACTCGAACACTGGCCAACAAGGTGGCAGTTGCCTGCTGTATCCACTACACCATTCTTCAAAGCCATAAGAGCGATAGGAATTCTGGGGTATTTAACCAACCTGAACTCCAATCCTCTCCCAGGCAATGAGATAGTGTGGGACCTCTGAGGCTCTTTCATCGGTTCCTGTTATATGGGAAAACTCAGTGCCAAATGCTTAATGCACAGACTACCCTATTCCAGTAGCTGAAGTTTATAACTTTTTAGACACTCAACCCAGCAGGGTACTCGAACACTGGCCAACAAAGTGGCAGTTGCATGCTGTATCCACTACACCATACTTCAAAGCCATAAGAGAGGTAGGAATTCTGGGGTATTTTATCAACCAGAACTCCAATCCTCTCCCAGGCAATGAGGTAGTGTGGGACCTCTGATGCTCTTTCATCGGTTCCTGTTATATGGGAAAACTCAGTGCCAAATGCTTAATGCACAGACTACCCTATTCCAGTAGCTGAAGTTTATAACTTTTTAGACACTCAACCCACCACGGGACTCGAAAACTGGCCAACAAGGTGGCAGTTGCATGCTGTATCCACTACACCATACTTCAAAGATATGAGAGAGGTAGGATTTCTGGGGTATTTAACCAACCAGAACTCCAATCCTCTCCCAGGCAATGAGATAGTGTGGGACCTCTGATGCTCTTTCATCGGTTCCTGTTATATGGGAAAACTCAGTGCCAAATGCTTAATGCACAGACTACCCTATTCCAGTAGCTGAAGTTTATAACTTTTTAGACACTCAACCCACCAGGGGACTCGAACACTGGCCAACAAGGTGGCAGTTGCATGCTGTATCCACTACACCATACTTCAAAGATATAAGAGAGGTAGGATTTCTGGTGTATTTAACCAACCAGAACTCCAATCCTCTCCCAGGCAATGAGATAGTGTGGGACCTCTGATGCTCTTTCATCGGTTCCTGTTATATGGGAAAACTCAGTGCCAAATGCTTAATGCACAGACTACCCTATTCCAGTAGCTGAAGTTTATAACTTTTTAGACACTCAACCCACCAGTGTACTCGAACACTGGCCAACAAAGTAGCAGTTGCATGCTGTATCCACTACACCATACTTCAAAGCCATAAGAGAGGTAGGAATTCTGGGGTATTTAATCAACCAGAACTCCAATCCTCTCCCAGACAATGAGGTAGTGTGGGACCTCTGATGCTCTTTCATCGGTTCCTGTTATATTGGAAAACTCAGTGCCAAATGCTTAATGCACAGACTACCCTATTCCAGTAGCTGAAGTTTATAACTTTTTAGACACTCAACCCACCAGGGGACTCGAACACTGGCCAACAAGGAGGCAGTTGCATGCTGTATCCACTACACCATACTTCAAAGCCATAAGAGCGATAGGAATTCTGGAGTATTTAACCAACCAGAACTCCAATCCTCTCCCAGGCAATGAGATAGTGTGGGACCTCTGATGCTCTTTCATCGGTTTCTGTTATATGGGAAAACTCAGTGCCAAATGCTTAATGCAGACTTCCCTATTCCAGTAGCTGAAGTTTATAACTTTTTAGACACTCAACCCACCAGAGGACTCGAACACTGGCCAACAAGGTGGCAGTTGCATGCTGTATCCACTACACCATACTTCAAAGCCATAAGAGAGGTAGGAATTCTGGGGTATTTAACCAACCAGAACTCCAATCCTCTCCCAGGCAATGAGATAGTGTGGGACCTCTGATGCTCTTTCATCGGTTCCTGTTATATGGGAAAACTCAGTGCCAAATGCTTAATTCACAGACTACCCTATTCCAGTAGCTGAAGTTTATAACTTTTTAGACACTCAACCCACCAGGGGACTCGAACACTGGCCAACAAGGTGGCAGTTGCATGCTGTATCCACTACACCATACTTCAAAGCCATAAGAGAGGTAGGAATGCTGGGGTATTTAACCAACCAGAACACCAATCCTCTCCCAGGCAATGAAATAGTGTGGGACCTCTGATGCTCTTTCATCGGTTCCAGTTATATGGGAAAACTCAGTGCCAAATGCTTAATGCACAGACTTCCCTATTCCAGTAGCTGAAGTTTATAACTTTTTAGACACTCAACCCACCAGGGGACTCGAACACTGGCCAACAAGGTGGCAGTTGCATGCTGTATCCACTACACCATATTCAAAGATATAAGAGAGGTAGGATTTCTGGGGTATTTAACCAACCAGAACTCCAATCCTCTCCCAGGCAATGAGATAGTGTGGGACCTCTGATTCTCTTTCATCGGTTCCTGTTATATGGGAAAACTCAGTGCAAAATGCTTAATGCACAGACTTCCCTATTCCAGTAGCTGAAGTTTATAACTTTTTAGACACTCAACCCACCAGGGGACTCGAACACTGGCCAACAAGGTGGCAGTTGCCTGCTGTATCCACTACACCATTCTTCAAAGCCATAAGAGCGATAGGAATTCTGGGGTATTTAACCAACCAGAACTCCAATCCTCTCCCAGGCAATGAGATAGTGTGGGACCTCTGAGGCTCTTTCATCGGTTCCTGTTATATGGGAAAACTCAGTGCCAAATGCTTAATGCACAGACTACCCTATTCCAGTAGCTGAAGTTTATAACTTTTTAGACACTCAACCCAGCAGGGTACTCGAACACTGGCCAACAAAGTGGCAGTTGCATGCTGTATCCACTACACCATACTTCAAAGCCATAAGAGAGGTAGGAATTCTGGGGTATTTAACCAACCATAACTCCAATCCTCTCGCAGGCAATGAGATAGTGTGGGACCTCTGATGCTCTTTCATCGGTTCCTGTTATATGGGAAAACTCAGTGCCAAATGCTTAATGCACAGACTACCCTATTCCAGTAGCTGAAGTTTATAACTTTTTAGACAACCCACCAGGGGACTCGAACACTGGCCAACAAGGTGGCAGTTGCATGCTGTATCCACTACACCATACTTCAAAGCCATAAGAGAGGTAGGAATTCTGGGGTATTTAACCAACCAGAACTCCAATCCTCTCCCAGGCAATGAAATAGTGTGGGACCTCTGATGCTCTTTCATCGGTTCCTGTTATATGGAAAACTCAGTGCCAAATGCTTAATGCACAGACTACCCTATTCCAGTAGCTGAAGTTTATAACTTTTTAGACACTCAACCCACCAGGGGACTCGAACACTGGCCAACAAGGTAGCAGTTGCATGCTGTATCCACTACACCATACTTCAAAGATATAAGAGAGGTAGGATTTCTGGGGTATTTAACCAACCAGAACTCCAATCCTCTCCCAGGCAATGAGATAGTGTGGGACCTCTGATGCTCTTTCATCGGTTCCTGTTATATGGGAAAACTCAGTGCCAAATGCTTAATGCACAGACTACCCTATTCCAGTAGCTGAAGTTTATAACTTTTTAGACACTCAACCCACCAGGGGACTCGAACACTGGCCAACAAGGTGGCAGTTGCATGCTGTATCCACTACACCATACTTTAAAGATATAAGAGAGGTAGGATTTCTGGGGTATTTAACCAACCAGAACTCCAATCCTCTCCCAGGCAATGAGATAGTGTGGGACCTCTGATGCTCTTTCATCGGTTCCTGTTATATGGGAAAACTCAGTGCCAAATGCTTAATGCACAGACTACCCTATTCCAGTAGCTGAAGTTTATAACTTTTTAGACACTCAACCCACCAGGGTACTCGAACACTGGCCAACAAAGTAGCAGTTGCATGCTGTATCCACTACACCATACTTCAAAGCCATAAGAGAGGTAGGAATTCTGGGGTATTTAATCAACCAGAACTCCAATCCTCTCCCAGACAATGAGGTAGTGTGGGACCTCTGATGCTCTTTCATCGGTTCCTGTTATATTGGAAAACTCAGTGCCAAATGCTTAATGCACAGACTACCCTATTCCAGTAGCTGAAGTTTATAACTTTTT